>NW_020954579.1:10522577-10715385 GCF_900497805.2 Vombatus ursinus
GTGTGTGTGTGTGTGTGTGTGTGTGTGTGTGTGTGTGTGTGTGTGTGTGAGCGCGCGCGCAACAGAACAGTTTGGGGGACAGACTTTGGGATTGGGTGAAGGACTTGATTGGAGCAGAATTGGAATGAGGGGGACAGGACGAGATCAACAGTGAGTGGGGGCAAAGGGGAAGAAGGGAACAACATAGAAGTAAAGAAAACACTGAGGCACCATGAGGAGGTGAGATGAAACGGTAGGCGACAAGGTGAGAGGTGAGAGGCGACAAGGGTAGGCGATAGGATGGGGGTGCAGGAGGATGTCCATTAGGAATTGGAGTGATGATAAAATGAGTGAGGTAGAGTGAGCAGTCCGGAGTGAGTGAGTACGAGGTGGGTGTAAGTGAAGACGGAAGTATAGGGATAAAGCTGCATTGGCAAGAGTAGAAAGCACAGATTGTAGTGTTTGGTTACAGTAACACACAGAGGAGATAATTTTGGTCATTTCCAGTAATTAGGGGGGAGTACTATTTGTCAGCAGAAACACCCGTAGTGTCTAGAGGACTGGCCCCAAATACCTGAGTTCAAGTGTCGCCTCTAACAAATACTGACTAGGTGACTGAACAAATCCCATCCCCTCTCTAAATTGGAGAATAATTGCCACTCTGTATTGGTAGAGGGGGAATTTCCTCACCGGAAGTTTGCCCAACAGATGAGATCACAGGTCTGAGCAAAAGCAAATACTGTACTGTCTGTTGATTAGAAAGGGAGATTTTAGAGTTAGTTCTTTCACGCTGCTTACTTGATTTTTTGAAAAACAGTATGGTCCCTCTGGTAGAAACAGCATGGACTGGAAATCAGAAGATCTGGGTTTTGTTCTAGTTCTAGGTTGTGCTACTAATTAACTAGCCATGTGGCATTCCTCAGGTTACTTTTCTTCAGACTTCACCTTGCTTATGAACATGAGGAAAGTGTTGCTCCATTTAGAGATTAAGGCATTTATGGATTAAAAGTTTCCTAAAGTATTTTTCTAGTTCTAAAATTACATGATTCTATTAGACACTGCACAAAGAGTTTCACCCAATTTTATGTATGTTTGCTAATTATAAAATATTGAAAATCCTGCTTGCTGTCAAAAATGGGATTAGAGGTATTTGAAGTACTTAGGATCTGTTTTTATAACCAGTGCATCATAATTCTTTGGTGTGTTTTAAACATGTCCTTTATGTGTCATAATATGCTGTGTTTCCTCATTTTCCTTTGCCAGTTTTTGAACAATAGGTAGGGTTGATGGGGGTGGGGAGGTGGTAATCATCATGGTGGAAAGAGATACCACTGATGGAAACAGATTGAGATACACTGGTGTAATGGACTCAATAATATTATTTTTCAAATTGGCCATAAAGTGATAACAATTCTGAGAATATAGATGCCCTGGAGTCAAGTTGGTCATTTAAGAAAAGAACCAGAGTGCTTCTTGAAATTAAGCAGATTAAGTGATAATTGTTCAGTAGTGTCTGACTCTTTGTGACCCCATTTGGGGTTTTCTTGGCAGAGATCCTGGAGTGGTTTGCCATTTGCTTCTCCAGTTCATTTTACAGATGAGAAAACTGAGGCAAACAAGATTAAGTGACTTGCCCAGGATCACATAGCTAGCAAGTGTCTGAGGTCAGACTTGAAGTCAGATCTTCTGATTCCAGGCCTGGCGCTTATCCACTGTGCCATCTAGCTGCCTCAAGTGATAATTAAATCCTTTGTTAACAAATATTTTCTTTATTTTCTCTTTTTATACTGCCCCTTCCATTCAACAGAATTTTGTAGGGTCTTAGTTATTTAGGGCCTCTTTGATCTATCCATCACATTAATCATCTTTATGCATGGGTTTAGTAATTTTACACTCCACGCCTCAAAAATCTTCAGACTCTCTAATGGTATACTAATAAAGTCCACATTCCTTGGCCTGGAATTCACAAGGCCTTTATTACTTGCTGCCTTTCACATTATGCTCCAACCCAAGCTTCAACTTGTCCTGAACTTTCCCACATCTGTGCCTTTAAGTATACTGTTCCCTGTGTTCTCCATTCCCACTTTCCTATTAAATTCTTGCTTATAATGTTACTGGGGCAGCTAGGTGGTGCAGAGTCAGAAAGACTTATCTTCTTGAGTTCAAATATGGCCTCAGACACTTACTAGCTGTGTGACCCTGAGTAAGTCACTTAACTCCGTTTACCCCAGTTTCCTCATCTGGCAAATGAGCTGGAGAAGGAAATGGCAAATCACTCCATGAGATATTTTAGAGGAAGAATTGACAGAGCATGGTGATGGTTGGGATGTGGGGGCAAGGCAGATTTAAATTTATGATCCTAAGGGATGTAGTAGAAACCACACTGGATTTGGAGCCAGAATATTGAGAGTTCAAATGAGAATTATGTTAAATAATTAAGAACTGATATAGTATATGATTCCCATATTTTTACTTCCATTTTTGAAAAAGAAATCAAAGCATATAAATTCAAAATCTGGGGATCAATAATGAAATAAGCCCATCTCTCCAAATATTTAATGACCATGTAGAGCGAAAATAAACATGTTGAAATAAATGAAAAAGTTTTGGAAGCATCTAGAGGTGTTGAAAACACTTTTTTGGATTCCCCATAAATAAATAATATCAGATGTCTTTCCCATGTCAGCTGAAGATATATTTCTCATTCCCTCTCTTCTAATGCCTACATTTTGCTAATGTATCCCTTTTGATAGTTTCTGATTGAAATTCTATTGCTTCCTGTTAACTTCTTTAACTTTTGTTCAGTGGTTAGGTGTTACATTAGATAATTTGTTATACCTGGAGGCAGAAAAACCTGGGTTCAAATCCTGTCCCAGACGCTTACTACATCAGTGATCCTGGGCATCTAAGTCACTTATCTTCCCTATGCCTTGGTTTCTCACCTATAAAATGGTGGTAATAGATAGAACCTACCTCATAGGGTTGTGGTGAAGCCTCAGGCAGCTAACTTTAAAAGTGATATCTAAATACTAGTTTTTATTATCATTTACAATCTGTGTTAGTGTATTTTAATCCACCCTGATGTAGCAGAAAGCACACTGGTGACTTAGAATCAGAAGAACTGGGTTTGGGCTTGACTTTTGCTGCTTACTAGCAGAGTGATCTTAGGTAGGTCACTTGACTTGCCTGTATTTTAGTCTTCCTATCTGTAAGGTAGAGATAAAACTCATACTGTTTACCTCACGTGGGTTATTTCGAGGATAACATGAGATGATATATAAATGTAAGCCATTGTTATTGACTATTAAGGAACCATGGACATGTTAAAAGTAGGCAGGACCTCCAGTTGGTAGGTATAGTCATCAGGGCTAAGGATGATATGCCTTTGATTTTATTTTATCCCATTTTGTGATAGGAGGTTCTTACATTATTGCTCTTCTCTTACACCTATTCATCAAGACCTTTGGGATTTCCAGAGCTTACTTGTAATATACTGAATGCAAAGATGGAGGCTAAGTTGAATATCGTTTTTAAGGTAATGCTTTCATAACTGCTTTTAGAGATGATTAAGAGAAAAATGATGCGGTATGTGGGACTCCCTTTTAGTGGCAATGATCTTGGGAAAATGGTGATTCTGGAGTCGGGAGCTGGGTTCATATCTTGCCTGTGATGCTTACTATCTATATAATTAGGGCAAGATACTTCCCTGGGCCAGAGTTTCATCATCTGTACAATGAAAAGTTTGCAATAGATGGTCTCTAAAGTCCCTCCCAGCTCTCCATTTGAAAGGGACCCTTCCTAGCCCTTTCCCTGGGGAAATAGAATTGACCAATGCCAGTGGCAGTGGATACTGGGGTTACAGATAGGTTTTTTTTTTCAATAACATTAAAAATACCAAATCCTAGTGTCTCCATCTGAGGGGATTTTCTTATTCCTTATACCATGTAACCTGAAGTCCTGAGACAGTGTTTGCTTTATTTCATTCCTGGTTATTATTTTTCTGGCTGTCATATGAGATATTTTAAAATTATATAATCTAGAAATGACTTCAGGACTTGTTAAAAATATATATGTATTCATATATATGTATATGTATATATATATGTATATATGTATATATATATATATATTCCAAAAAGTGGAATGTGAATATCTACCTGTCCCATTTTTCACACCTTTTTTGTTGATTCAATTGAACAAACACATACAAGGTGCTGATCCAAGTCCAGGGTATTAAAGACAAAAGCACGACAGAATCTGCCTTTAAGGAGTTTACATTATCAGGAAAAAAACCCAGAAAGATAAGTAAATATAAAACATATGCAAACTGATGTAAAATAATTTCAAGAGAGAGAAAGCTTGAATCATTGTGGGCACCAGGAAAAGGGCCTCATGATTTGTAATAATAAAGTAAATTTATTTAGTAATAGTAAAAGGTAGTAAAATAATAAAAGTTAAAAAAATTTAAAAAGTAGTAAAATAAAAATACTTGTAAAAAATAATGAAAACCTCATTAATGGGCCTTGCAGATGAAT
The DNA here is from genome assembly GCF_900497805.2 of Vombatus ursinus. Taxonomy (NCBI): domain Eukaryota; kingdom Metazoa; phylum Chordata; class Mammalia; order Diprotodontia; family Vombatidae; genus Vombatus; species Vombatus ursinus. The sequence continues at coordinate 10,527,092 of NW_020954579.1, forward strand.
AAGTAAAAAAAAAAAACCTATCAGCCTGCCTAAAAAAATTCATATTAACTCATCCTCTTTGAGCAATGTATTCTGGATGTCCTAGGTAATAAACATATATAACTACATTTCTTATAACTGATAACACTCTAGATTATTTCATGAGAGTCAACTTGCTGTCTTGGCTAGAGAGCAATCCTCAGAGCCAGAAAGGCCTGCATTCAAGTCTCACCTCTGGCAGGCATTGGCTGTGTGCCCTTAGCAAAGTCAACCTCTCAGTGCTAACTCAGTGGCAACACTGCTGGAAAATAAGCTTGCAAAGAATATAAGACCTGTATTGGTAGACGGAAGTTTCTTCGTTCAGGAGTTCCATGTAGCAATGAAATCATAGTCCAGCCCTCCCTATCTCTAAAATTGTTGTAGCATGGATGTGTAGTGAAAAAAAAACTGGACATAAAGTCTACAAAGACAAGAGCTGGGTTCAAATCTTCTCTCTAACACTAACTGTATGACCTTGGGAAGGTCACTGTGAACTTCAGTTTCCTCATGTGTAAAATGGGAACAATTATAACCATATGACCTATATCACAGGGCTGTTGTGAGGTCACAAGAAAATAATAATAGTTAATATTTATATAGTGCTTATTATGTGTCAGGCACTATGGTGAGTGTTTGTTACAGTTATCTCATTTGACCCTCACAACAACCCTGGGAAGTAGGTGCTATTATTATCCCCATTTACAGGTGGGGAGACTGAAGCAAAGAGATGGGAAGTGACTTGCCTGGAGTCACACAGCTAGTAAGTTCTGAGGCTGGATTTGAACTCAGGTCTTTCAGACACCACCTTGACTCCTAGCTGCCTAAATGATGTATGTGAAGTGTTTTGCAAATATTAAAGCTCTATGTTAAATGCCATTAATCAACATTATTGCCTTCATTATATAGCACTCTATTAAAGGACTCCAAATTTCTCGCTAATAAACTAGCACTATATAGTATTGATGGTTGGAATGTGAAAATGTTTTTATTCAGAAGAACTGTGCCAGGTGGAGTAGTGGATAGAACCAGGACTTGAGTCATGAAGACTTGGATTCAAATCCTGCCTGAGACAGCTTAGTAGCTGGCCTTGCAAAAGTGATTTGAGTTCTCCATGCCTCAGTTTTCTCATCTCTAAAATGGGGATAATAGCACTGACTTCACGAGGATGTTGTGAGTAACAAATAAGTTAACATATGTAAAAAAAATGCTTTCTAAGCCCTAAAGCCTGCAGCTAAGTTCTGATTAGTGAAAATAATGAATCTCCTGAAGTGGTCACATGCATTTGAATTTGCAGAATTTAAACTTATAATTATGTAAAATATAGTAATTGTTTCCAATGGAAATGGTTCCAGTGGTTTTCCAATGGAAATAATGCAGTGTGAATTTGAATAATTGTACTAAACACTTGAGGGTGCCTTATTTGCACTAATTGGGACCCAGCTATATAAATTTGCTAAGCTGGTCTTCTTCTTCCTTTCCTTCCTCCTCCTCCTCTTCCTCCACCTCCTCTTCTATTTAACACAGAGCCAGGGCATCTGACCAAATATATTGCTTACTGCAACTTCTGTATTCTCCAGTCTCTTCAGAGGAAGTAACACAAGTCTCTACCTCTGGATGATGGGGAATATTCAGTTTTAAGACGACATGAATTTGAAATTTTGACTGACATGTAGACCCAAGTGAAAATGATTCTAGGAAAACTAAAATATCTCAGACCGTGATGTGGCTTAAGAATAAGACTGAAGTGGCTTAAGTCTGTAAGAATAGACTAAACTGCTTAATTGATGTTGGGTGAAGTTGTGTTCATTGAACTCTCCCATTCCCACCTCGCTGCTTTTGATGGCACTGTTACAGAGTTACAGAATTGAATAGGCCATTGGTCTGACCCAGAGTGGGAGGGATATCTGGTGTTCCCCTGTGAAGGTTCACCTAACTGTGGGTCTTGGTTCTTTCCCAGTCCGCAAAGGAAGTAGAATCTAGAGATGCCGTTAGTACTACTACTGCTGCTTTTTCAAGTAGTATGACTACATCAGGAGTTGATACCCGGAAGTACATCAAGATTTCTAGAACACTAGAAAAGAGAGTTTCACCAGGAGCCCTGTCTGAGGTTAGGATGCTGACCCCGAAATCCAAAAAAGGGTAAGTGAAAATGTTGAGTTGGATTTTCTAATCTGTAACAGATCATGCAAATGTGCTGAGTAAAGTTCTTTTGGGCAGAGAGATTTATTATTTATTATTAGAGGGGGCAGCAATCTGAATGGAGCTAATGGAATCTCCTGTCATCTAAGTATCCTTTCTCCTAGATGGTCTTCTAAAGCATAGTTATAACTTCTGAAGAGTTACTTTGTGGCACCCTTTTTACAGTCACATGGGAAGGTGTTGAAGAGTCAAATGTGGACTTCCAAGTATGAGAATGTAATTCTTTGATTTTGGCTGTGGGAGAGAATATGGGAGTAGAAGAGAGAAGGCTCCATTACCTTATGCTTGGTGAATGTGCATTCTTTTGTGCAATGGGACAGTTTGCCCTGAGACCTCTTATGGTCCTACCATTTATGTTACCTGTCCAGAATCTGCTTCTGACAGGTTCAGCAGCTCCAGAATACCATAGGTTCCTAGGAAAAGCATCTAGTATGTGTCTACTCTATCAAAGAAACAGGCCAACATGGAGAAGAAAACTTATAGGTAAAAGGCATATGGCAATCTCATCCTCACTTTTTTGTGTCTTGGGCCATCTGGGGTGGCAATGAATTTGGAGCCAGAGGGCTTGGGTTTGAATTTCTAATTTATCACTAACTACCTGTGTGATCTCACGCAAGTCACTTCTGGGACTTAGTGTTCTCATCTTTAAAATGGGGAGGTCCCTTCCAGCTCTCAGTCTGTGAACCTATTACCCTTATGTGAAGGTGATATTGAGGATTAATGCATTACCCTATCTCCCTTAAAACGACTCCCCATCAACTTGTCATACTATTACTCTCAGTGTGCTATGGTGAAAAGAACATTCAGATCTAAATTCAGAGAACCTGTCTTCAAATTCTTCCTTTGATGCTTAAGATCTGTTTAACTTGGGTAAGAGTAACAGTCCTGCTTGGATTTTTAGTTTCCTTATCTTTAAAATGAGGAGAGGTTAGTCTAGATCGAGGGTTCTTAATCTGGGGTCCATAGGCCTTCATGGTCTGTGGATAACTTTGAGGGGGTCTGTGAACTTGGATTGGAAATATGTGTATCTATCTGTCTGTCTGTCTATTTGATATATATTTGCCACCCTCTAGCTGAAATTTAGCATTTTCTTCAATTATGAATGTAGACAACAACACATTATTTTGAGAGGGGGTCCATCATCAAATTGCCAAAAAGGATCCATGACAGAAAAAAAGGTTAGGACTCTTGTCTTTGAGGTCTTTTCAAGCTCTGTATCCATTATCCCAGTATTTAGAATACTTTCTTTGGATTAAGCAACAAAAACTCTCCATTCTAAAAGGCAGCTTTTAAAGTTAAAGAGTGACTTGGAAAGGGCTTTTCTTTTTGATCTAGAGTTCAAAGGAGTACTTACTGAAGGAGTAGCTAGCCTGGGAATGATATTAGAAATATTCAAGTTTCATGTGTAAGTTGTGTAGATGTTGTCATGGAGGATACCTGGAGAACTCTATAACAAAATACTCTTTGGTAAGTATTGTTACAGAGACTGCCAAACTATAGACCATCGGTCTGTGACCCAGGATGGGATATCCTTATATAATGGATGCATGAGGTATCTATATCAACCAGGAGGTAGCTCCTCTTTTCCCTCATGTGGATACATCACCAATTCCTTACTCTCTGGGTTGGCTTATGTTGTCCAACCTGTCTCTGTCAGGTCTAGGCTCTCAGAGAAGGGTCATAACCATGAGGTCACACTGAAATTTTCTTACGTTGTGAGAATCATCCTGTTGTGGGGAAAATATATGCTTCCTATTTACTATGTTAGGTCTTGAGACCCTAATGATGTGTGTTTCCATTCACAATAATGAAATTTTAGGTCTTAAATATAGCTATTTTAGCAATAAGGCAAAAGAAATCATAATACTATCACAAGCTCTTGTACTTTAAATTAAATGCAGTAATAATAAATTACAATAAATAATAAACTTGGGTTATACTCTCCCACCTATATGCTCAGTATCTTTAGGGAAGAGTGGAAACACACTTAAAGAAATCTGTCAAGAAACTACAAGAGGGAGAAAAATCCCATGTGCTCAGGATAATTCACAACTCTAGGCCACAGGCTTTGAAGTCATTGGTCCATTCAGGCCTGTCTGCATCACACACAAACTGTTTGTTTGCTGGATTACAGCATTTATGAGTTCTTTCAACATATAATCAACTCTTAAAAAGGCCTTGTACTATTGAATTGGTTAGCAGTTCCTTTTAAGCCAGAAAGAACTACAGTATTCATCAGACTTACTGTCTCTGGGTAATAAATACCAGCCTAGCCAGCTGCGCACTCACGGGATGCTATGTGGTCCAGTCACAGCAATACAAGGCAGGTCGACTCTTTGGGAAAAGCAAACAAACCTAGTCAGCTGTTCACGTGTTGCTGTTTGTCCTTAGTTTTCAAAGAGGACCAGTGATATCATGGGGTGATGTCTTGACTTGCTCATGAACTGGATTTAAGTGAGGCAGAGTTGGACAAAGTCATCAGCCTCTCGCTTTCTCTCTCCCTGAGTCATTGAAGTCCAGTGGCAGGACAAAAAGTCAAGATGACTTGCAGTGGCCCGGGATGCAGTGAATGACCTTGGTGTCTGATTCCTGACCAGTCTCTAAGTGCTCCACAGCACCTGCTTCAGCCACTTTCGTGGCTGTTAGAACAAACTGTACTCATCCATCCATTCTGCCAGGGGAAATCTTCACGTGCTTGGAGTAGACACCCTCTTCAATTCACCATCAGGAATGAGGCCTGTTGGTTACCCTCAACATGGTTTAGCCTGCTTGCTGAGACAGTTTTACTGGGGTATGGCCAATGCACATGCTACAGTTTCTTGGAGCCACAGGTGAGAGTTGGGTGAAGGTGAACACCAAAGGTGGATAAGCAGCCCTGAAAAGGGGGCCGCAAAGAGCAATAGACACTAAGATGATGTCTAGAACTGACTCCTTTTTAATGAAGTTGAGCATCTCTCCCACTGATCAGGAATCATATGGCTAAAACCTTCTGTCAGCTAACTGCCCCAGTTGTGCAATCGTTCCAGCTGCAGCTTTTTCACACACAGCTCTGTTTGTTTTGTTTTATTGTTTTTTTGCTTAGGCAATCGGGGTTAAGTGACTTGCCCAGGGTCACACAGCTAGTAGGTCTCATGTGTCTTAGGTCACATTTGAACTCAGGTCCTACTGACTCCAAGGCCAGAGCTCTATCTACTGAGCCACCTAGCTGCCCCTTCACACACAACTCTGACAGAGATACTTTTGACCCTTAGCTGGCTGTTTCTTTAATATTCATTTGTCAGCCCCAGCCTCCTATACCTTTCTTTTTTTATTTAAAATAAATCATTATTGATATCTTTTTTTTACATCATCAGAATTTCTTCCATTATCACTCCAGCCCCACCTCCCTAAGCCATTCAGTGTAACAAATAATAGTTTTTAAATTAACCTAAAATTTTCAATGAATGAAAATCCACCTACTCTACCTCTCCCTCTCCCTTTTCTCAAAAGAAAGAAAAAAAACTCCTTATAACAGAAATACTCAATACTTTCTAACGATTTACACCAGAGTCAGTGACTCACCTTTCACTTAGAGGGTAAGAACTTACTAAATTTCCCCTACAAAATTGACAGGTGGTATTTATTTAGATCATACCTTAGTCTCTAACTAGTTATATGATTTCTAATCTTTTTAGTTTAACCTTCTTAAGTATTAAAACAGGTATCGGTAAATGAACTAAAGGACCAGTGTCACATTCTGTCCTTGAAATTTATTTCTTTGTACATTTTCCAGTTTTAATAAATAATTTTTAATAATAAATAATAATTTTTAATAAATAAAATTTTTTCTCTGCCACTTTAATCCATTGTAGACAAATGAAGCATCACTCTACAGCTTTCACAAAGTGATTTAAATCTTTAAATTTATGTCAGTTTTTTTTGTTCTAAACTGTTCAAACTCCATCTGAAAACTTTGTTTCTTTATGTATTTTAGCAATTTTTATTAAAACAAAGTTCTTTTCCTATACCTTTTAGGCATCAAAATGTTATTTTATGATAGGCAATATCTTACATCATTTATCAATTGATTTAAACCTCTTTCTTTATTTGAAAGTACCTTTTCTGCCTCTTTTAGCACTAAACAGCTTCCTATGAAAGGGACAGTATTTTACTGTCCTTACAGTACTGTCATCTTAAAGGGCTAGTACCTTAAACTTTGTAAAGGGAATAGTTATTATTATGTTGGATGGAAATGTCCTTGGGACAAGTCATTATCCGGCTATATTATTATATGTAATTATTTATATTATTATCCTGCTAAAATTATAATTATTTTGTTTAATGCTCTGGGGGCCATTGCAAGGTAGATAAATTAATTTTTTTTGTAATTGAATAAAAATATTATGCTTTAGAACCAGGAGAACGTTGTACACAATAACAGCCACATTGTGCGATGACCAATATGGATAAACTTAACCCTTCTCAGCAATACAAGGATCTAAAACATCTCCAAAGGCCTCATAATGGAAAATGCTATCCACAAAGAAGAAAGAACTATGGAGTTTGAATGCAGATCGAAGCATACTATTTGCTATTTTTTTTCTTCTGTTGTGTTTTGTTTCCTCTTTCTGGTGGTTCCTCCTATTGGTTCTAATTCTTACTTACAACATCACTAATGTGAAAATATGTTTAATAGGAATGTATATGTATAGCCTATATCAGATTGTGCACCATCTTGGGGAGGGAGGTGGGGAGGGAGGAGGAGAAAAATTTAAAACTCAAAAGCTTATGGAAGTGATTTTTGATAATTCAAAATAAATTAATTAAAAAATATTATGCTTTAAACTAATTTTCTTTAGACTACCTGAAAGCATCCTCAGCTCAACTCTAGTAGCAGGCAGGATGATAGACATAATATGTACCTTATTCTCTTCCCATAGAGTTTCAGTTTTTTATCACTAGTTCTCTATATTTTAAAACATTTGATTTCATGTAGCTTGGACATTTTGGGTACTTGGCATGGCAGCATCTATTAAAATATACCTACATTTTTGTGGATTAATGTTATATCCGAGTGATTATGGGCAACAATTTTTTTTCCTGTGATAATGCCTTAGTTCCAGTATCACTTATTTGTTGAGTTGTCCAGGATATTTTGAGGCCTGTTTTTATAGTATAGGGAATAATCATTCATTAGCTTTATGAAAGATAACAAGTTTTTTGTGTTTAATGAAGGCCGCCTGTTGTGTCTTGCTAAATTTCTCTAGTGATGGAGTCACAAAATTTCTATCATTTCTTTGCAGCTAGGTGGCACAGTGGATAGAGCTCCGGGCCTGCAGTTGAAGACCTGAGTTCAAATGTGACCTCAGACACTAAGTAGCTGTGTGACCCTAGGCAAATCACTTAACTTCTTTTTGCCTCAGTTTCCTCATTTCTAAAACGAGGAATAGCAATAGCACCTGCCTTCTAGGGTTGTTGTCGGGCTCCAATGAGACAATAATTAGAAAGCACTTAGCAAAGTGCATGATGTGTAGTGGGTGCTAACTAAATGTTTTGTTGTTGTCGTTGACTTGTGTTCAACTCTTTGTGACTCCATTTGGGTTTTTCTTGGCAGAGATACTAGAGTGATTTGCCATTTCTTTCTTCAGTTCATTTTACAGATGAAGAAACTGAGGCAAGCAGGAAACAATGACTTGCCCAGGGTCACATAGCTAGTAAATGTCTGAGGCCAGATTTGAACTCAGGAAGATGACTGAAGGCCCAGCACTATCCACTGTGCCACCCAGCTGGCAACTAAATGTTAGATATTATTATTACAGTTATCATTGATCCATAAGGTTAATCTTTTGAAATCTCTGGTGTTGATGACCTGATCCTGAATTACCAACATAAACTTCTCTTTGTGAACCAATTTACACGATCTAGCCATTTGGCTGACATTTCTTTTTTCAACATGTTGTTGCTTGAGTTCAGAGAGCTGTTGCCCAAAGAGGGTCTTTTGATTTCACTTTTGGATCTAAGACATTTCATGTACTGCACCTGGAGATCAATCAGTTAATCAACATTTCTAAGTGCCTGTTATGTGCTATGTATTGTGCTAAGTTCTGGAGTTACCAGGAGAGGGTAAAGATAGTTCCTGTCCTCAAGGAGCTTACAATCTAATGGGAGAGCAACATCATTTCCAATTTCACTGGATAAATTCAATGGCATATGCATATTGTTGTCTTTTACTATGGCTTGATGAAGGGATGGTTTTAAAAGTATTTCTCTTAGATTTTAGCTTTTTAAAATTGTGCTCTGAGACCAATTTTCAAAGCTATTCCCATCAAGAAAACTGTGTCCCTCCAGTAAACCCCTAAGCAGAGGTGTCATGTACACTTCAGGCTGGCAACACTCCTCAATGTGGACTGAACCAGATTAAAATGCAATTGGGAAATATTGAACAAAATAAATAAAAATACATAACAATATAAATAATATTAATTTGTTGTTTTCTAAGTCAGTATGCGGCCAGATGAGATCCTTATGAAGGGTTTAATGTTCATTTTCTATTTTGAGTTTGACACAACTGCTCTAAAGCTGTTGTTTTTAATTCTTTGTTGTGTGTTATGGACCCCTTTAGCAGTCTGGTGAAACCTATGGACCCCTTCTCAGAATAATGTCTTTAAATTTTTAATTGTTTTAAAATGCATAAAATAAAATACATAGGATTGCAAAGGAAACAAATCATACTGAAATACTGTCATCAAATTTTAAAAATAAATTGTTTATTTTTATTTTCAGTTACAAATTCTCTCTCTCCCTCTACCCTCACCCATTGATATGGTAAGAAATATGATACTCATTATACATATGAAGTCCTACAAAGCATATTTCTACATTAGCTGTGTTCTGAGGGTAAAGGGAGCAAGAAAAATAAAGTAAAAATATACTTTAATCTGCATTCTGAATTCATCAATTCTCTATCTGGAGGTGAATAACATTTCTAATCATGAATCCTTTGGAGTTCTGGTATCAAAATATTTTTTTAAAGTTCATGGACCCCAGGTTAAAAATCCATGCTCTAAGGACTTGCACAGATGAGTTTACCACTTTTGATTCTTTTTTTTTTAAAGGTATTTTTTACTTCCCACAAACAAGGTCATCTATACCTTTTCACTTCTCTAATCAAATAATTTAGGAGGAAGAATGACATTTCCTTCTTAAAAGTGGGGCTGGGATGTAATAGAAGGTGAGGGACAAGGTACTTTAATAAGAGTTATTGATTTAAACCTGGAAGGAACCCTTTAAAGTCATCTACTGCTAAAATGGGAACTGGAGTCGGGAATAGAAGAAGTTTAAGAAGCCCCAATCTAGGCCAAAGTCCTTTTTGGAAACCAAGATTTAAGACAAATGATTTTAGAGATTAAGTGATTTGCCTACAATCACAAAGGTAATAAATGGTGCACAGATGCCTGGCACATAATAGATACTTAGTGAACATTGATGGAAGTCCTGTCACTTCAAATTCAGTTCTTTTCCCCTATACATTTTCCCTTTTTCTTTCCATAAAGGGGAAGTTATGATGTACTCAAAAATCTGGTTTCAAGGTAAGGGCAGAGAAACAGACTAACAAAGGGGGGGAAAGTGCCTTAGGGCCTTAAATACCTCACTATTCCAGGTGTAACTTGTCCTCAACTTGCATCTGGCTTATAGGTTAATCTTTGCTTGCCCAACTCATTCATTTCCCTGTGGGGTCCTGTCAACATTCAAATGAACCTAAAAGTGTACTAGACCAGACTTGCTCTTCCCATCTCTTGTTTAGGATAATATTTTATCCTACTGTATGTGATGATTGCCACCTAATATCTGGGTTATCTATGTCAGTGATTTTCCTGACGGTAAATCAAGAGAAAGAGAAAAAGTAAAGAGAGGAGGAAAGAAAAGTAAGAGAGTGGGGAAAGCTTATCCAGTGACTAATGATGCCAAGTTACTATGCAATTTAGGTTTGATACAACAGTGTTGGTCTGTGAAGAGGAAAAATTAATTCAAAGGACACCAAGCAAAATCAAGAAAAAGAGAGATGTATTAATGGAAGATAAAGGAACTGAGGTAAGGATGACAAACCTTGCTTCTTAGCCCTATAAGCACTGCTTTTTGCTTTGATCTAAGATAGTATTGAAAGAAGTCAGTAAGACATTCCATATTTCATTTTAACCACCTGAAGGAAACCTGTTAAAAGGAAGTGATGCTTTCTTTATTTTTTCCCAGTGGAATTTGAGTTTTTGTTTGTTAACCAGAATTCTTTTAGCCAGAATACTCATTCTGATGACCCTTGTACACATTGGATAGAATTTAACTTTTTTAAAGATAGAGAAGGGCCCTTAGAGATCATCTAGCCCATCTTCTGCCCATCTTTATCCCCTAAATTGCCCCTCTCTAGGTAGGTGGTGAAGTGCACAGAGTGCCAGGACTGGAGTCAGGAATTCTCATCTTTCTGAGTTCACATCTGGCCTCAGAGACTTTCTAACTTCACGACCCTGGGCAGGTCACCTAACCCTGCTTGCCTTAGTTTTGTTATCTGTAAAATGGGCTGGAGAAGAAAATGGCAAACCACTCCAGTATCTTGCCCAAGAAAACCCTAAATAGAGTCATGAAGAGTTGGAGACGACTGAAGCTACTGAACAGTAACAACAATTCCCTTCCTCTGCTGTGCATGCTACCAACTACCCCTTTTTGGGCAGGACTTTAGTCCCTCAGGGCTGTTAGAACCTAACCCCTCCTGGGCACCCACAGCAGTAGCAGCACAGGTGGAAAATTTGCTCTCCCCAGCGCACTCACCCTCTAACACCCAGAACACTTCATGACTTTGGCAGATGTCCTTTGAGAGATGAGCTTTGTGTCTATGACCGTGACCAGGGACTTACCTTCCCCTCCTTTTGTTTTGGGTGAGACAGAGCAAATCTCACAGAATGAACATAGATGGGTTGCAATAGTTCACAGATCTCATCTATCATCTCTCCCAAACACACTCCTCTTTAAGGAACTTCCTTATTTCTGACAAAGGAAGCACCATCCTTCTGGTCACTGAGGTTGCAACTTCGGGGCCATCTTCTGGCTCCCATGCTCCCTCACCCCACATAGCCAATCAGTTGCCAAATCATGTTTTACCTCTAATATCTCCCATCTATCTCCTCTCTATTTACATCCACCACCCTACTTCAATCAACTCTGGTGGCTTCCCATTACCTTGAGGACAAAATATAAATTCTTCTGTTTAGCTTTTTAAAGCTATACAGTCTGGCCCTAATTTACACCTCAGTTATTCTGTCTTGTATAATTCACTAGTTTTTTTCTATGTGTGTTAGTCTTCTCTTCCCCAACTAGATTATAAATTCTTTGAAGATAGGAAATCTATCTTTATTAGGAGGAAAGGAAGGAAAAAAGCACTAAATGCTTACTGTGTACCAGGCATTGTGCTAAGAAATATTTACAAATATTAACTCATTTGAGCCTCATAACCATGGGAGGTAGGTACTATCATTATTCCCGTTTTACATTTGAGGGAACTGAGGCATTTAGAGACTTGCTAGAAAGTATCTTGAGGCCAGATTTGCACAGTTCTTTTTGATTCCAGGCCCGGTGCTCTATCCACTGCACCACCTCGACACTTCGCCTTAGAGTTCAATAATATCTCTTATAGCACCTAGAGAGATGATGAACTCATAGTAGATGATAAGTAATTACTTTTTTGATTTCTAAGTTTTCTGAGAAGCAGCAGAATTTAAAGAAAAGAGGCTAGCCTAGGAGTCAGGAAGAACAGGTTTCAGTTTCAGGTTCTGACACATCCTGGCTGTGCAGCCATGGGAAACTCACTTAACTTCTCTGTCATCCAGGCAACTCTGTAAGCATGTAAGTGCCAGAGGAATTTCTATCTGCCTTAGTGGATGGAAGTTCTCCACTGATTAAATAACAAGTCTGGTTCAACAAACTCCCAAACTGGAGTTTGCTGTGGAATTTTTTAAAAAGTGCCCATTAAAATTTTCTGAGTTCATGTGCAGAATTAAATAATATTACAGTTACACAATCTTGATAGTTAAGTGAATCTTTTTAATATTCACTTGCTTGCCTTTACTGGACCTGAACTATCCTGATCCATAGGTGAATGAGCAGAAATACACGTAACTCATTGTACCTTGCATACCTTCACATTCTATCCATCTATTGGAAATTAGAGCCTACTTAGGCATGTTGACATCTGCCCTATTCTCCTACCCCTTCTCCATCTCACTTTTTGCTCTAGTCATCCAATCACTACTACCATTGATGCTATAAGGGGAATGACAATTGACAGTCTTATGGCATCACTCACAATCCTTGTAACTCCTCCCTTCCCTGGCTATCACTCCTTAACATGTGTTATCTTCTTTTATTAGAATGAGAATTCCTTGAGGGCAGTCAATTTAGTCAATAAGTATTTAAGTGTCTACTATGTGCCAGGCACTGTCCAAAGTATTGGTGATATTCAAGTAGGTCACGATCTAATAGGGGAGATAACATACAAACAACTATGTACAAACAAGCCATATATAAGATAAATAGGAAATAATCAACAGAAGGAAAGCACTAGAATCAAGAAGGACTGGGAAAGGGCAGGGGCTATAGGACTTTTGTATTTCTATTACTGCCACCTAGTCCCTGGCAAATAGTAGGCACTTGTTTGTTCATTCATTTTATTCTTGAATTACGTATATAAATGCATGGTAAGAGTAAGGAATTGAGGCAATTATTTGGATTACTTGATGCCAAATGAATTTCCTAAATTATTCTCCATGTCAACAGAGGTATGCAAATACATTTACATATACATATGTATATGTATGTACACACATACACATATATACAAGGATGAAATTTGTCTTTGGAGGTGGTTTCCAAGCCAGATCCCTTGGGAAGTAAATTTTCTTGCCCTTATGTCAGCTCCCTGGGACAAAGCCCTTTCTATCTCCGAGCTAAGTTATATGACTCTTATCTCTGGTACTACCTAAAAGCAAATAAAGAAGCCAGATGATCTCTAAGGTCCCTTCAGACTCTAAAATCCTGTGAACCTATGATCATAAGTTGTTGTGTTTTTATCCAGATAACACCTTCCTTAATAAGGATGGCAATGAAGGAAAGGGAAAAAGAAAAGATGAAGGAAAAAGAAAAAGAAAGGGAGAGAGAGAAGGAAAGGGAAGAAAAAGAGAAGGAGGAGAAAGAAAGAGAAAAAGAAAGAGAAAAGGAAAGAGAAAAGGAAAAGGAAAGAGAGAGGGAGAAGAAGAGGAACAGCAGGGAAGAGAGTGTTTCTTTTTCCAAGTTTCAGCAGCAACAGTTTAGCACTTGCAGCATTCCATCAATAAGACCAGCATTTTCTACACCTCTCCGGTATGTCTTTGATGCTTTTCAACTTTCTTTGATAATAGTGGGTTTTGGAAGAGAGTTCCTGCTTCTCTGTTTCCAAAAGAATTCCAGTCAGTTTGAGGGGGCTTCCTGAGCGGGTACAGGTTACCACAATATCTCTTTCAAGCCATTTGCTGAGCAGCCAAGAATGGGACTTAAGTTTCTTTAACTATTACAGGAAGTTTCTGGTCTTGACAACTTCCTTAAAAAGTCAGCACATGTAAACAAGAAAATTTGGGATCCCAGCTATGGTTGATTGTTGTCCTTCATTCTCAAAGAGGACCAAAATGACATCACTCTGTTGGAATCAAGGTGTACTATGTGTTCAACTGTGGCTGATTAGACCAGTACGAGCTTGAAAGGCTCAGGCACCAGTAGTCCATATGAACATTTGAGTGGAGATGGCTCTACATTTGTGCATTTCATATTTCTTTTGAGCTACTGCAGTTCTGTTTTGCTCATAGACCATAGCACCTTCTTTGATGTAGGCATGCCACACTGGGCAGTCTTGTGCCAGTGTCTCCCATGTCTCCTGGTCGATTCCAAAGTGCTTCAGATTCCAGCTATAGAGTGTCAATAGATTGTGACTAAGTACGTGGACATTCTGCTACAGGGAGAGGTTATCCTAAAGGGAATGAGGTGGTAGCATTGGGGTGATTCAATATCATACCATTTAGACAGCTCTTCAAAGAGGGAGGGGAAGGCTCTTCTTGAGAGAACCTCAGACTAAGAAGAGCTCATTTTCAACTTTTACCAAAAACTTAGCATGAAACTTTGGCCTTTTTATCTTAACCTTTCTAAAGTTTATTCTTCTTTTGTAGGAAAAATAACCTTCTTTCCAACCTTTACCTGACATTGTACAATGAGGCGCAGCATGGAGAGTTTTTCTTACCAGATATGGAAGGTAATATAAGTGGTTCCCTACCTAGAAGTAGATTTCCTAAAGAGGATGTACACTTTGAGGAAGGCTTTCTTTGCAGTGGGATGTCTCTTCCATTTGTCATTTGTGGTTAATGAGTCATTTCAGTTGTGTCCAATTCTGTGTGAAGCCATTTGGAGTTTTCTTGGCATAGACACTGGAGTGATTTGCCATTTCCTTCTGCAGCTCATTTGACAGATGAGGAATTGAGGCAAACAGGGTTAAGTGACTTGCCTAGGGTCACATAGCTAGTAAATGTCTGAGGCTGGATTTGAACTCAGGTCCTCCTGACTCCAGGGCTGGCACTCTATCCTATCTACTTCAGTGCCTCAATGCCCTTCTATTTATCATACTGGATTATATATGATGTATTAGCCATGTGGGGTAGGTAGGTGGCACTATGGATAGCGTGCTGGGCTTGGAGTCAGGAAGACTCATCTTCATGAGTTCAAATCTGGCCTCAGACAATAGCTGTATGACCCTGGGCAAGTCACTTAATCCTCTTGGCCTCAGTTTTCTCATCTGTAAAATGAACTGGAGAAGGAAATGGCAAACCATTTCAGTATCTCTGCCAAGAAAGCTCCAAATGGGGTCACAGAGAGTTGGACATGACTGAAAAACAACTTAACAAAAATAACAAAATTAGTAATGTATTAATATCAGTAAATATTCCCCATTATGGCAAAATTGGGGGTTACATATAAGGACAGCAGATCAGTTTCATCCCTGAGTTTCTTTATTGTCATGATAAGACACAATATAGTTGTTTTATATATACTGTTAGGAATTAAGGCCATGAATAGCAGTGTAATGAGCTTCTCTGTGAGTTTGCCCATAACTAATCATAAAGAAAGACTGAATGGAGTAAGGCAGTATTTCTCAAACTGTACTGCAAGAAACCTTAAAATACCTTGAGAGTTTGTGGGGTTTTAAAAAAATGAACTTACATAGTGTGTTAATAAACATTGAGATAGTAATTTTGGAGCATTTTACTGCAATTTTTACTGTCAAAAGTTTTATTTGAACAAAAGAGCTCTATCACTTGGAAAAATTCGGGAACCATTGGAGTACTTGTATGGTTAAAAAAATTAAAAGCACGGGATAAGGAGACTTAAAACCTTATATTCTAGTTCATATCTCTTAGTTCTTTCAGTACTCTAGAATTTAGCTGACCTTGGCCAGGTGACTTGAATTCTCTCTCTTTATCCACAAAACCAAACAAACAAACAAACAAAAAACTCCCTCAGATTTAGGCTTCATATATAAAGAAGAACTTCCTAATATGGTTATAGCTATCCAAAAGTGCTATATTATAGCCCTGAATACCATCATGGGAATGGGGCTTGGAGACAAGTTTGTAGCATAGATAGTGTGATAAATAGATGAAGTATTAGGTAGATAGATGAGTTCAAATCCCTTCCTTTTTCCCTCACCCAATGGAGGTCGTCAAGTAAGAACTGTATGACCTTTACGAAATACGTAGAAAGAATTTTTAAAATATATTAATTTTATTTTTCAAGTAACAAGTATTTTTTAAATGAATCCTTCCCTCCCACTATTACCCTGTAGAAAAGATTCTTGGACTAGGTGACTTCTGAGATTCTTTTCAACTTTGAGATTCTCTGATTCTTATCCATCACTGTTCATTCAGGCCCTTATAATAATCTGAAACTCATACAAAATTGGAGACCCTTAATGAGGAATAATCTACTTCAACGGCCCCCTTTCCTAGAAGAGATTTTTGTTAATACTTCACAGGCTACTAGAGATTCTGCTACTGTCAACTTTAAGGATAGGAGACGGGGCAGGGAAGGTAAGCATGCCTAAATTTTTCCTTTGTAACTGGAAAACAAGTATTGTTTAGAAAAAGGCACCCTGGCTTTCATAAGCAATGCCATTCTTATTCCTATTTCTAGGCCTTTGATAAGATCCTTTGCCCTAAATAGGAATCCTCACTTTTCTCTTACTGATCAGGTTTCTAAATCCTTTTTCCCTGAAGCCTTCCTTTACTTTTCCTACCTCCCCATCTCCCTCTCAGGTTATACCTTTTCAGCTCAATTCATCAGGAATATATTAAGCACCTACTATGTACAAGGCTACTAGTGTAGGTACTAGTGATATATAACCAGAGATGAAAAAGTCTCTGCCCTCAGGGAGCTTATATTCTACTAGGAGACAGAACACACAAAAAGATAAGTAAATATGAGATAATTTGAGAAGGAACAGGAGCATTAAAGCAGGAAAGGCTTCCTTCTGAAGTCCAAGAGGCTGCCTCACAGTTTAACACTTAATGATACACTATCTTGTTTTAACTACATGGTAGGCTCCTGAAAGGCAAGGATTTACATATACTCCTTCTGTATCTCTGATAGCAACAGGCCAGTGCCTGGCACATAGTAGGCATGGTAGGCAATAAAAGCTTGTTGAATTGAATAGCAAGCCCTCAATAAATATTTGTGACTGATTGGTAAGTAGGGCATTTGGTTATAAAAATGACTTATTATACATGATGCCTATTGTAATTCCACTGTTCCTTTATTATTCAGGAATTGCTTTCTATCCCAGAAAGAGAAGCCATATTGTATAATGGATAGAAAGCCAGGCTCAGAACTAGGAAAATCTAGGTTCAAAGCTGCCTCTTATAAGTACTGGCTGGGTGACCTTGGGCACTGCTCTAGGCAATTCCTTATGATAGAGGTTCTTAACCTGGGGTCCATGAATTTGTTTTTAATATTCTGACAATTGTATTTCAATATAATTGGTTTCCTTTATGATCCTATGCATTTTATTATATACACTTAAAATATTATTTGGACAGGGAGTGAATAAGTCTCACTTGAAGGTGTCCGTATCACCAAAAAAGGGTAAGACCCCCCTGCTCTGAGATTATAAGTTGCTGAGAAAGTGCCAACCTGCATTGATAGAGGGAATTTTCTCTTCTGTGAGTTCCCTATACTAATGAACCCCTAGGTTTATGCTGTGGATAACAAAATATGAACTACGGAAGACTTCTGACCACTGTGTGAGGTGATGCTTCACAAGTCCTGAGAGGTAGATTGAATTTTAGCATTGATAGAGGGAGAAATAACAGCTCTTTGTTTTTAAAAACCTATAATAACTTTGCTTCCCCAGAAACTTGGTTTGGTGATCCGGGCTACAGGTGAAATATTTTCTTGGAAGTGGTATTGAAAGTTCTCATAAAATTTTGACTTGAAAGATGTTAAGTGACTTGCCCAGGATCACACACCTAGTTAAGTGTCTGAGAGAATTTGAACTCAAATCTTCTTGACTCCTATCTATATTATGCCACCTAGCTGCCTCCAAGTCCTATTTCCATGATTGGTATTCAAGGCTAGAATATAACAATTTGACTCAAATTAGGTGGGTACACAAAGGATTTGTGATTTTGTTAGGATAAGGAATTCCCTTGGGTAATTGCCTGAAGCAACTTGAGAGCAAGTGCAAAATGAGTGAATAGTCTTCATTTGGGTGGTTGGTCAGGGACTAGGAAAGGGCTTAGTTGGATTTTGCAAATGCCTAAATGGTTGCAGAAAAGTGTTCAGCCTCATCTGCCTTCTCCTAAGGAACTGTGCCAATCCCTTAAGAATCCCATAGCTTGTAGCCCTATGATGTGTGTATATGGGTCACTGCTTCCAGATGAACTTCCTTCTACTTGCATGGACCATGAACTCAATTTAAGCAGGTGATTTAGGAGGGAACTTTTTTTCTCCACTCCTATCTATAGGCTGTGTGGTTGTTCTCTCAGGAGCTGGAGGAAGAGAATAAGGATTTTTGTTATACAGACTTTTTTTTTTAAACGGTGCTGATTATAATAAGAGTTAGCCATTCTCTGACTATACAGGAATTGCTTCCATTATATAGTTTGGGGTATGTGTTGCACTATATGTATATTTCAGGGAGGGCTCTTTTATTATGCCCTGACCATATTAACTGAATGTTTTGCCATATGCTTCTTTACATTTATTCAGCACTCAATAAAGCCTGTAAAATTTTCAGTAACATCCGAAATGGTAAGATTTATGTGAATGATGTGCTGCTGACCCTACATGCCTTAAAGATTTCTATGAGTGATGGAGAATTGCATCAGGCATTGAAATGTGTTTATGTTGATGGTAAGTTCTTCTATTACTAGTCATTAGGAGTCAAGCCAGTTGTAAGGACTTATAAGTGTGGATCTAAGTTTCAGAATGATCCCTGTTATTCATTTAAGAAATAAAACAGCTGAGTCTTTAAAACATAATATTATGAAAATCATGTTCTTTCCTATGAAAATAAAAAACTGTTTATGCTGTAGACCTTATTATTAGTGCTAACTTCCATGGACAACTATGATGTCTCAAAGGAACAAAGGCTAGTGTTAGGATTATATGTTTAGACATGGAAGAGGTCATTAACAATAATAACAGCTAACATTTATATAGTGCTTTAGGGTTTGCAAAGAACTTTACAATTATTACTATATTTTCTCCTTTCAAACACCCTGGGAATTGTATGTGAACTGACTGCTTTGGAAAAGGGTAATAAACAAGCTGGCATAAATACTCAGAATCACCTTTGTCAAGTTATCTCAGTCTTCTTTATTACCTTTTCCCAAAGAAGTCAGTTAATAAGCATTTATTAAGCACCTGCTGTGTACAAGACACTGTGCTAAGCACTGGTGATACATAGAAAAATAGAAATGAGTCTCTGCTTTCAAGGAGCTCACAGTCTAGTGGGGGAGACAACATGCAAACAACTATGTACAAATTATACATGCATGAATGCATACATCCATACATATATCTATATATATGCGTATTGTGTCATGTCTGACTCTTTGTGACACGACCTCATTTGGGGTTTTCTTGGCAAAGATACTGGAGTGATGGTTTGCCATTTCCTACTCCAGATCATTTTACAGGTGAGGAAACAGGCAAACTTAAGTGACTTGCCGAAGGTCATACAGCTAGTAAGTGTCTGAGGCTACATTTGAACTCAGGTCTTCCTGACTCTAGACCTGCCACTGTATCCACTGTGCCACCTCGTTGCCTCCCTCCCCACCCCAACCCCCGTTTCTGTGTCTGTCTCTTCTCTTTCTTCCTATGTATGTAGATATAGGTCTAGATAGATATCTATGTCAAAATATCTATATAGATAGAGTGCTAGAGATATAGATGTATAGATTCCTCTACCTATATATAGATGTATAAATACATATCTTTATATAAATGTGTATGCATGCATGTATATACATGTATATATGTATGCACATATATACACACATAGATATAGATATAGAGGTATAGAGATATATAGATTTCTCTTCCTATATAGATATAGGTATGCATTTATGTATATGTATACACATATATGATATACATATGCATGTACATATACATATATACACAGAGGATAAACTGGGGGTAATCAACAGAGGGAAGGCCCTGGAATTAAAGGGGACTGGCAAAGATTTCTTGGAGAAGATGAAACTTTAGCTGAGATTTGTAGGAAGCCAGGGAAGCCAGGAGGAGGAGATGAGCGGCAAGAGCATTCTAGGCATGGCAGACAGGCAGTGAAAATGTACTACGTCAGGCAATGGAATGTTGTGTTTGAAGAATAGCAAAGAGACCTGTGTCACTGGAACACAGGGTACATGGTGGGGAGTGAGGTGTAAGAAGACTGGAAACAAAGGAGGGGATCAAGTTATGAAGGACTTTAACAGCCAAACAGGATTTTATATTTGAATCTGGAAGTAATAGGGAGTCACTGGAGTTTGTTGAATGGGGGTTGGGTGATGTGATCAGACCTGCACTTAAGGAAGATAAATAAGGAGGAGGCCAACGAGCAGGCTATTGCAATAGTCTAGGCAAGAGCTCATGATGGCTTGTAAAGGTGGGAGGCAGTGTCGGTGGAGAGAAGAGTATAACAGAGATGTTGCAAAGATAAATATGAGAGATCAGCTAGTTCATCATTCAGTCCCTCTAGCCACCTTGCTTTCTCTGTTATTTCCTCATTTCCTAAAATCACATGTGTTGTGCCTACCTCATAAAGTCGTTGTGATGATCAAATGAAAAAAAAAGTACATAAAAGTAGTTTGGAAACTATAGAACAGATATGAGATGGTGGTCTTGATTATAGGTCCTTAACTGTGTGTGGCATTGAGATGGGTTTTATACCCCAAAGGAACTTCATAGACCTGGCCCCTTGACTTCTGGAAGGCAACAGTGTGAGAAAGATACACTAATGTAGAAACACAAGATAGATAACTGAATAATACAACAGATTACTGAATAAAAACATTAAAATGAGGCATGAATAATAAATGGTAAAGGAAAATTATTTTTGAGCTGGATGCATTGTTTTCTTTGACATTCACTCTATCCAAATTTATTATCAAATCTGGATCTTGGTGACAATTATTTGCCAGCTTTCCAGTAATTTAATCACAGTTTTAGAGGACATTGAGTTCAATCTCAAGGAGTTCAGTATCTATCTCACAAGTTTCCTTTCCACTTCAGTTCCTGTTTTGAAACTAGCGATATGTCTGTCATTCAATATGTCTGTCATTTTCTCTTAAATCCCCCAACCCCCAGTGCCTCAGTTTTTTCTATCGTGAATTATCTTTGTATATTTTAAATCAGATATCCCTGGGCATCTCAAAATCAACATGTCTCAAATAGAACTTACTACTTTTCCCCTTATTCATTCCTCTTTTCCAAATTTCCCTAATATTTTTTGTCAAGGGGTACCATGATCCTTTTAGCCACCCAGCTTTACAACCTTTGTGTTGTCCTTGATGCCTCATTCTTTTTGATTCCACATATCCACTCAGTTGCCAAATCTTGCTTCTGCCTCTACAATATCTCTCTCATCTTTCACTTTGTCTCTATTCACATGGTTACCACCTTTGGTCAAGCATCCCCTTTAGTCTAATAGTCCTATTTAAATAATTCATTAATTATTCTCTCTGCCTCAAGTCTCTGCTTGCTCTAATTTATTCCCCACACAGCTGCTAAAGTGATTTTCCTTAGTACAGGTCTGATCATGTTGCTCTCCCCTAAACTCCAGGGGTTCCCTTTTGCTTTTAGAATCAAATAAAGACACTTCTGTTAGGCATTTAACATCCATCACAATCCGGTCTTGCCATTCGTAGTCCTGGCCCTGGACTACTTTTCCAACTTTTATGCACTGTCCCATCCAGTCAGACTGGCTTTCTTACTATTCCTCACACATGGCACTCTAACTTCTGAATCTGTACATTTACATTGGCCTTGATCCCTATGGCTGGAAGCTGTCCCTCACCTTAGACCTTCTTACACTCCCTAGCTTCCTTCAAAGCTCAGCTCAAGCAATCTTTTCTACATGAAGCCCTTCCTGATACCTGCTAGTGACTAATGTCTTCTTATCACCCCACTCCCTGCCCAAGTGACATTGTATTTCTTTTGTCTTACCCACTAGAACATAAACTCCTTGAGGGCAGGGACTATTTCATTTGTCTTTGCGTCCTCAGCATTTAGCACTGCACCTAGTACATCGGTCCATAACATGCTTGTTGACTGAGTAGAACTCTTTTCTTTTTTGGCACATAGTAAACAGTTGATAGAGCATGCACTTTTTTATAGAGTGGGGTGGTTTAATTTTTATATTATCAGTTGTCTCTTTGAATTTTTTAATTGCCTTAGATCACATGCAAACCAAATGACTTTTGCTGACAGCTCTATTTCTCTCTGCTTCTCAACTATTCTTTGCAGTAAATGGCATGCTGGATTTTTCAAAATTCATGGAGATTTTGAATGACAGAGGTTCCTTCTCTCAAGACCCAGGTAAACAAGAACTTTTTTTCAAAATCATAACAAAAAAGAGAATTGATGCTTAGTGTGACAAATTTTTGGCGAGGCTTAAGAATTTAGATTTCTTCCATGTCTCCTAACTACTTATTCAGATAATCTAGATTGAATAAAATTTAAAATGTGTGCCACTTCTCTTTCCAGTCCACCTAGTGTTCTGATGACAGATTAGTTTTATCTAAAAATCATTTTTGACTGTCCAAAGATAATGATTAAGCACTTATTGTGTCCCAGGCACTATACCAAGCACTAGGAATGCAAAAACAGAACAACAGTCCTTGCCCTCATGGAGCTTAATTTCTAGTGAGGAAGTTGAAAAGGAAATTTGGGGGAAGGAGAAGGCATCTAGCACAGTGGCATGATGGAGAAAGTCTGAATGGAGTTCAGTCTAGAGAGGCATAGAGACATGACTGGTCTTAAACCTTCCTTAAATGGAGGTTCAGAGAGGACCTATCCATTCAGAGGGTACTTCCAATATGCAAATTCCAGAGCTAAAGTGAGCCCCCGAGATGAGGAGGTTTCTGGGATATAGTAGACAAAATCCACAGTACAGCCCAGAAGGGAATAAGGTCCTCAGAGGATGGCTGACTGTTTTTCTCCCCTCAATTCAAAACATTATTTTAATAATGTGGCCCAGCTGTACTAAAGAACTGATATTGGCTCCCTAGTACTGAATTCAACAAATCCAAACTCCTATGCTTAGATTTCAAAGTCCTTACCTCCATCAGGATGGTCTCACTTTATCTGTAATCCCAATTCAGAAAACATTAGGTATCTAATATGTGCATATCACTGTACATCTTTGGTTATAGTCTGCCTGCCTGGGTTTCCTACATAGTACTTTCCAAGAACTCCAGGTATTCTATCTATCCTGGCTTCTGTTTGCCTGCTTGGGTTTCTGATTTGCTGTGCTACACTTTGCCTTTGTGACCTGTGTGCATCAGAAGTCTCCGAGTTACTTGGCTGGTTCCTAACCCAAGCCAACACTCCTCACCACGATGCATATTCCCTGTGTGTACTGATACCGCTTCATGCTGTCCCTATGTTTTTCTACTTTCTGTAGTATTCTAGTCATCATGCCCTAAACTTGAGAGAGTGTAGGTCTTTAGTTACTTGGGACATTGCCTAGATCTCCCTTTGTTGAGGGCTACCAACCCCACTTTTGTGTTCTTTAGCACATCTTTGATCATTTTGAAGCAGCCTGCCAAGATGATATCCTAATTATTTTTTATAAATCTTTGGAACATTGGTTATTCAATCTCTCAATATCTCTAAGAATATGACCTCTATATAGAAATAGAAAAATTCACTTTTGACTTGGAAGAAATTGAATTCTTTGGGTGCCAGAGCTAGTAAGGCAGCTACCATTATCAATTAGACATCATTCATAGATTATTGAGAGGTACAGCCATTCCTGGAGTTCACCAACTTCTGTGAAATATTCCTTGAGTTTCTCCTACATATTTTTGCTGATCACTGTGCTAATCACAGAACTAGGTTTACTAGAAAAATTGATCATTTTTAGGATCTAACCTCACCACATAGTAGGCACTTAATGAATATTTATTGCCTGACTGACCTGGTCCTTGCCACTGCATTACAATAATTTTTTTCCTTTTGGATTAACTCACTTTCAGATTCCATACAGGGGTTGCCCCCTTTCCCCGAGCCTTCAGCTTCATGTCTGCACTCTCTCTCAGAAGATGACCTAACCTCCTACCTTACTGAGAATATTAAGTTTGTACATCATAAATTCCCGTTCCTTGTATATAACATATCATCTTCTACCCCTTTGCCTTTGCACAATTGGTCTTCCTTCATGGTTGAAATATTTCTTTGCCTTGTCCCCTAATCCTCCCAATCACTCTTGTTTTCCTTGCTCTCAAATCCCCTAAACATGTGTGAAATCCAAGCTTTTTAAATGTTATGCTTCGGGAATCAGCTGCCTTACTGTTACTACATATTTTAGCTACTAACTGCAGACAATATCAAAGTTGGAAAGGATTTAAATAAAAGATTTTAAAAAGTCTTGTTGGATTGAGCATTAGCGATGGGGCCAGAATTTGATCAAACATCTATTTGCAGGTGAATTTTTAGAAAAACCCCTATGTAGGTTTTTTAATTGAAAGTTTCTTAATACAAAACCAGCCACTTCACCAAGAGAAGGTATTGATTCTCAGAAGGCAATAACCTGCCTTTCCTTGATTCATGATTTTGCAGCATTCCAGGAAGCATACCAAATTTTCAGTAAGATTAAAGGAGGCCGAGTTGAAGTTGAAGATATACTTCCTCTTCTGAAAATCTTGGGAGTCTCTGTAATTTTTAGTATTTTCCAGGAAGTGATGAATTACTTGTCTCATGATGGTGAGTGTTTGAATTCTCAGTGTGTTTTTATAATTAAATTTTGATTACTTAGTCTATTTATTATCCTTTGCTTTTGAAACAGCTGGGCCTCTAGAAACTCTGAGATCTCTGGTTCTGGAGCCTCTTGCTACTTTTGCCAAGTTTGGTGTGGTTATATGCATATAGTGACCCAAATCCCCATCCATTGTAACATTTACCATGATGCTCAATAGCAAAAACATTGAATTAAGACATAAAAACACCAAAGGAAATAATGAAAATCCACAGTATCACACTCTGTCCTCATGCCCAAATGGATGCAATCACCTATACCTTCCTAGATGGGAAATAATATAGATAATGCCTTAGGGGATGGAGAAAATATCCTTCTGGTGGCTGGGCAGAGAGGTTACAAAAGCCCAATTGTTTTCTGGTATTCTCTTAGCATAATGTTAGTAGCTAGTATGGAGGTAAGCTTACCTCTCAGGGAAGTCCAGAATCCCAAAAAGCTGCTTGCCTTGGCTGTAGCACCCTACATTAGTGGGCCTCCTGAGCTCTGGAACACCATAGTAGTACCACTTTCCATACTTCTCCTCAGCTTTCCTTTCCTTCTCTTCTCACTTCTATTTCTTACAGCTGCTCAAAAGTACCTTAGGACTCCCCTTTCTGTGCAGAACCTCTCTTTCCCTCAAACCACATACTTGTGTCTTTTTTGATACCTAATATGCCCAAATGCAACCCTAGCATCTAGGTGCAAGGCCCCACTTGAGAATCCAGTGCCCTTCACCCTTGTCACTCTGGGTGTCTAAAGCTATGTTGGGGAATTCCCGTTAAGGGAACGCTGCCCCTATTTATTACTTTCTTTTTTTCTTTCTGATCTCAGGCTTTGTACTTGACAGGAGAAACAACAAATTGTCATTTTGCTATTTGTAAGCAACTTTTGCAAAAAGGTTCAGCTGCTTAAAGGAAGCATGAAATTTTTTGTTAATAATTTTTCTGAATTATTTCTGTGTTTTATTTTTCTACCTTACTATATATCTCTTTCCCAGGAGACCACTGGTTATTAAAATTACTTGTATCTTGATGGAACATCTATATGTAGTACCTTTGTGGTTCAGGAGAGTGTGGTGTGGAGGAAATTGCTGCCTGGAAACAGATTTGAAGCAAATAACCAAGGCAGGTCTTCAGGTGCTGTGGATTAATATGGTAGCAGCTGGAGCATAAGGGCAGGGTCTAGAAAAGGCAGCAACTGGGACCTATGGCTTTGTCTGTTAAGCCACTTACAGCAACATATTCCACCTCTCTGAAACCAGCTTCCACATACTGTTCTTGGAAGTAGAACATAAAAGTCTCTTTAATCTTAGATTAGACAGACAGTTAAGTCTTTCTCTAAGATTGCTATTCAGTCTCATCCAACTCTCTGTTACCCCAGTTAGGATTTTCTTGGCAAAGATACTGGAGTGGTTTGCAGTTTCCTTCTCCAGTCCATTTTACAGATGAGGAAACTGAGGCAAACAAGATTAAGTGACTTGCCGAGGGTTACACAGCTAGTAAGTGTCTGAGGCCAAATTTGAAGTTGGGAAGATGAATCTTCTTCACTCCAGGCCTGGCACTGTGCCACCTAGTTGTCCTTTCTTTAGGGTAGAACTCAGCTTTCTACTTCCATTCCTTTCTTCTTCCAGGACATTAGGAGTTAAGTAAATACTGAGTCATTAACTGACTGGCTTTTTTGCCTCTCTTATCCAAGAATGCATTTTTCATGTATTTCTGCTGGCTTTCTCCCTTGTTCTACTGTTCTTAATTCTGTCTTCATTATTAGTTTTAAATTATAGCAATGTTTAGAAATGATTATGTTTGGAATTTATTTGTAATATTTTAAAGTCACATCTTAAATTTTTGACAGTAATGGTCTCAGAGGGTGAAAACTGGGCTGACATTTACATGTAATGAGTTACATATGGAATACTTGGTAAAATCCGAGTTGGTGTTCAGTCAGTGATTCTCAATCCTGAGTATCTTCTTAGGTGCCTATGAACATGTGCCTTCCTGTAACTCTCTTAAATTGATAAAGAAAAGGACTTTTCTTCTAGGGGATGTTTAATCAGTATCTGAACCTTTTCTTTTTTTAATTGTAGATAATGAAACGGTGGATTTCAGAGATTTTCTATTTTCTTTGGGGGATTTACAGCAACAATATGAGGATGTTGGTAAGGAAGATTTTGTCTGACATAGAAATTGATTTCAAATGTGAATACAACTTTAATGGCACATTTTAGTGATTTTTTTGTGCAAATTTTTTTTTCCTAAACCCTTTCTCCTCTAAATCATGGACTAAAAAAATGGACTGAAAATATAAACACACTCCAATGAATACTGAGCACATTGGAATGATTACTTTATATTTTTACCATTTAGCCTTCTCTTTAAAAAAGCCAGAATAAATGAATTCATATTCAGCTCATGAGTTACTCTGATATTTAAATTTGGGAGGGGGTCATATTTGTTCTTAGCCAATTTTTAGCAAGTCATTCCTTATCCTGTTGTTGTTGTTATTTGCTTTTTTCTACCTCTTTTTGCCTTATAATTCAATAAATCACAGAATTATAATATTTTAGAGGGTTGGTCATCTAGTCTAACCCATATGAAAAGAATTCCTACTATAACATACCTGACAAGTGGTGACCCAACTTCTACTTGAACACCTTCAAAGAAGGTTATCCCTCTACCATCTCTAGGTAGCCCATCCCACTTTTGGATAACTCTAATTATTAGATAGTTTTTCCTGACATCAAGCCTAAACTTGCCTCTTAGCAACTTCTACCATCACTTATGGCTCCAAACAGAATGTGTCTAATCTCCCCTCTCTATGACTGCTCTTCAAATACTTGAAAGAGTGAAAGGGAAGGGGTTTCCTTCCCAACCCCACTCCAGATTTTCTCTTCAGGCTAAACATTCCCATTGGTTCAACCAATCCATATATGGAATGAACTTAAGGTATGTCACCACCCTGTTATCTTCCTCTAGACTCTCTCAGCTTATCAATGTCTTTATTAAACCATGGTGCACCAACACTGAACACAATAGTCCATTCATGATGTCTGATGAGCCAAGATTATAGTGGGGCTGTCACTTCCCTATGCTTAGTAGCTAGCAGTTAAATGGTGTAGTGAACTCCTGGGTTTGGAGTCAGGAAGACTCATCTTTATGAGTTTGAATCTGGCCTCAGACACTTACTAGCTGTGTGATACTGGGGAAGTCACTTAGCCCTGTTTGCCTCAGTCTCCTCATCTATAAAATAAGCTGGAGAAGGAAATGACAAACCACTCCAGTATCTTTTCCAAGAAAACCCAAGAAGGGTCACAAAGTGTTGTACATGACTGAAAAATGACTAAATTAAACATGAATTCAATGAACCTGCTCTCCTTTCTTTTTCATTGAAGTCTTATTTTTATATTTCATCACGGTATGGAAGTGACCCTAAATTATTAAAGGTTATGTCAATGGCATTTACGCTTTGAACAGGGCGTACCAACCATCTACTGCTCCACTTAGTTGGCAGCTGGGCGTACTGGACAGGCTTTGAGTATGGGCCTCGTAGAGGACCCCCTATTTGTTGCCTGAGGGTCAGCATAGTTAAATTTGGGAGAGACTCATCAGTAGGTTGTTAGCAAGTGATGAATTTCTTATTTTTGCTACAGCTATTGAAGACAAGCCACTCAGTAGTGGAAGAGTTGTGATCTGCATCTTAATGATGCAATTATAGATTATATAAATTATATAATATATTTAAATATATTATATAAATTATATCACATATATTATACATATATGAATAACATATGTATAGTATATAAATTATGGATCCTTGAAACATTGAAATATTCAAAGTATGCTCTAAAGTCTCCAGTATACCGAGTTTGGGTTTGATTTTTATAGACCACAGAGGAGTAAACATAGTTATAGAAGAGAATGAAGAGAGTGGGCTCTCTTAGAAGAAGGAGGCATACTGTTTTCATTGTCCCCAAGGATGTTAGGTAGAATTGGGTTCATTAAAATCACTCTAGATTTAAGAAAGAATTTGCCCATTGTTACTTCAGTATACCTGAAATAACTCTCAATATGTGACCCCAGGTTGTATTAGGTATTTTTATTTGAGGATAATAATATCTAGCATTTATTTAGTGCTTTAAGTTTTACCAAATGCTTTCATATTATTTCATTTGATCCTTGAAACAATCTTATGAAATAGATGCTGTTATCATCCCCATTTTTTGTTCAGTCATTTTTCAGTTGTGTCCAACTCTTTGTGACCCCATTTATTTATTTATTTATTTATTCATTCATTTATTTATTTATTTATTTATTTTTGGCAAAGATACTAGAGTGGTTTGCCATTTCCTTCTCCAGCTTATTTTACAGATGAGGAACTGAGACAAGTGGGGTTAAATGACTTGCCTAGGGTCACACAGCTATTAAATATCTGAGGACCAATTTGAACTCAGGTCATCCTGACTCCAGGGCCAGAGCTCTATCTATTGCACCACCTATCTGTTATGGTTGAGGTAACTGAAGTTGAGAGATATTGTATGACTTGCCCAGGGACAGGCAGCTAAGTTGGTGTCTAAGACAGGATCTGAACTCAGATATTCCCGACTCCAAGACTAGAACATTCTATCTACTGCTCCACCTAGTTGGCAGCCAGTAGATAGAGAACTGGTCTTGGAGTCAGGAAGACCTGAGTTGCAGTTCTACATCTGATATGTGATTAGTGTGACAACCTGGACAAGTCATTTCACAGTGCCGTAGTGAGTAAGTTAGGGATGCATTGTTCATCTGCATCATTTGAGGGTATTTCTATACCCAAGAAATCATAAGTCCTGATCTCTTCCCCACCAAAAAAACTTTGAGTATATCTCCTGAATTTGTTGTATATCTTTCACATAGTCTTAATTTTACTTTCTTTGGAATATCATGTAAAACTGGGCCTTTTTTTGGCTAGGCAATGAGGTTAAGTGACTTGCCCAGGGTCACACAGCTAGTAAGTGTCAAGTGTCTGAGGCTGGATTTGAACGCAGGTCCTCCTGACTCCAGGGCTGGTGCTCTATCCACTGCACCACCTAGCTGCCCATATAACTGGGGCTTTTTAACTCTATATCCTTTCTTTAATATGCCCCTCATTTGGTTATTAAAATAAAAAATAATTTTTCTTACTATTTGTATAATTGTCATTCTGAAGCCCAGGTTTAAAAAAGGCTTAATAATTACTTGATAAAAACTTGATTCAGTAATATTCAGCAAGTTTTTTTCTCTTTTGTGTATATATAACATATATGTTGTTGTTCAGTCATTTCAGTTGTGTTTGACTCTGTGACCCCATTTTGGGATTTTCTTGGCAAAGATGTTAGAACAGTTTGCCATTTCCTTCTCCAGCTCATTTTACAAATGAGGAAACTGAGGGAAACAGAGCTAAGTGATTTCCCCAGGGTCACACAAGTAGTAAGTGTCTGAGGCCAGATTTGAACTCAGGGGATATGAATCTTCCTGATTCCAGGCCCAGCACTCTACTCCACTGAGCCGAGTAGGTGTCCAAACTCTTGGAGGAAAGTATGTTGCCATACTGTCCTATTAGACTGTATTGGATTGAAGATAGAGTTTTATTGAAGGTGGACAAAATACTATTTTTCTTTGTGTTCTAATCTATACTCAAATATTTGTACTTCTCCAAGTCAAAGATTCTTTATACTTGTCCATTCTATTACCTCGTTTCTTTTCTATGGATTATAGTATCTAGGTTTCCAGACTACTTCCCCAACTCTAGGCATGTTTATTCTTTATATCCCTTATCAAATGTCTAGTTTCATTTAGAAGGAGCTGAACCATCATTACTGAGAGTTTCTCTAATTGTTCTTATCTCCTTAGAGTCCTTTGTCTTCTCCTTGACAGCAGAAACTTTGGTTTTTGTCATACTCTAGTGCCTCTCACAAAATAGGTACTTAATAATTGCTATCTCATTAGCAGCACAATCAGGTGACACAGGAGATAGAGCCCTGGGCCTTGTGCAACCCCCTGATTTTACAGATGAGGAAACTGAAGTCCAGGGAAGTTAGATGACTTGCTAAAAGTCACAAAGGTACTGTGAGTCAGACCTGGGATTTGTATCCATGTTCTTTGACTCCAGAGCCCTTTCCACTGTACCATGCCAACTTCCTGTAGAAGTGAATTAATTAGGGAATCAAAAGATTATTTTAACATAGTATTTCAGTAGACAACCGCATTCATTTTCATTATAGCTTTAAAAAAATTTTTGGAGACAATCAAGGTAAAGTGACTTGCACAGGGTCACATAACTAGTAAGTGTTTGAGGCTGAATTTGAACTCAGGTCCCCCTGACTCCAGGGCTGGTATTCTATCTACTGCCACCTAGCTGCCCCTCATTATAGCTCTTAACACTTCTCATCATCCAAATGGGATGGCCTTTGCGTGGCAATAATTTAAATAAATTAAATCAATAGATAGGTATTCATTTACAAAGTCAGTTGGCTCAGTCTTTAGGTCTTTAGGTCCTGTCCTCCAGCATGCTGGCTGTCTTTCTGTTATTTAAGAACAAGAATGTCATCTGATTGCAGTGGGAAAAAATGCAAAATTTAAAGTCATAGAACCTGATTCAAATTCTTACTCTGCTACTTAGCACCTGTGTGACCTTGGGCAAATCATTTAACACTTCTGGGCTTCATTTTCTTCATCTGTAAAATGCGTGTATTTTAGACTAGATGAGGGTTTCTGCAGTCCTTTCTAGCTCCTAGATATATCTCTGATTTGCCACTTGAGTAACGTTTCTGATTATTTAATTAATTTATTTTAAAAGCATTCAGTCATTGTCTCAGTGGGCAGGAAAATAAAATAATGAAATGTATATTTTTTGTGTGTCTCTAGTAAGTAAGGATTGGTCATCCCAGGATGAGAGTGATCGGAGATTCTCAAAGCCCCATGCTAGTAGGTTGTTTCAGCAGTTAAGGAAGAAGAGTAATATATTCCCTAGATCATCTGAATCTGCCTCTACACGGTTCAATAGAAAGACCTTCGGTGAAAGAGGGTTTGAGGAGAGCCTTGACCTCCTATCCCCACAGCAAAACTTAAAAAATAATTTGAATTTGAAAAAGACTTTTGAAAGGGTTGATAGCAGCGTTCTTGAATCTCTACGGACAAACTCAAAAACAAGTATAAGCCTCAAAAAACTTGTGGGTCAGTCAGAGATGTATAAGATGGAGGCTCAACCCCCCAAAGCTATCCCAGGCATTAGAAGATCTTTCCATGAAGCTGATATTTCTGTAGAGTCCCAACAAAAGATTCTGAAGACAGAGAAAAGTCATGAGCTAGAGCCAGTAAAGAGTAACTCCAGAAAATCTCTGGAAGAAATCAATAAATATGAAATACGTGTCACCGGGACCCAACCACATGGCAGTAGTATTTCTCTCAAGAAATATATGGATGTAGAAGAGATTCCTAGTGTGAAGAAGAGTTCAAGTTTCCCAAAATATTGGGAAGAACCTGAGCAGAAATATGGAATTTCTGTCCCAGACTTCCAACCACTAAGTGTAAAGAGTAGTCAAATCCTCAGAAAACTATCAAGTAAAGTTCACATTCCAGAGAGCCCAGCTGCCTCTTTGGACTTGGTTGAGCTTCAGCCTGAAAAAGCAAAAGAAAAGTTCAGAAAGAAGCAGCCACTAAAAGTAACTGAAGGTAAGAGTTTCTTTTTACTGTGTAGTCTTTGTAACATAGCAACCAGTCATTGTTAGGCAACCACACATTTGGAAGGAATTCCTTTGTACATGCTACTCTAATCCATTCTTGCCATGGCTACATGTTGATTAATGGGACTTGTAGTTATAAAAACCATCCAAACAGTGCCAGCATTACATTTTCTAGAAAGGAGAAGATTCTCTTCCATTGGAAAGCTTTTTATTTTTGTATCTTAACAAAAGGCAAGTGTGTTGGGATTTGTATCTGTGTCCTTTGACTCCAGAGCCCTTTCCACTGTACCATGCTGACTTCCTGTGGAATTGAATTAATTAGGGAATCAAAAGATTATTTTAACACAGTAGTTTAGTAGAAAATTTTGTTTGAAGTCCCAAAATTTAATGCATGCAATTGCCACTCTACACTAGTGCTTGTGGCCCTTTAGGAAGACACAGAGACCTAGCCACTAGGGAGGGAGGCACAGAGACCTAGAGAAGCCACAAAGACTTAGCAATAAGATAAAGTTCTAAAGGCATAAATGTAAAGTCTTACACTTAGGTACAAGAAACTTTCATTAATTCATGATTAGATGAGGCAAGGTTGGCAACAATTCTTTTTTTTTGCATTTAATTTTATTTTTTTCTCAATTACATGTAAACTAAAATTTTTAACATTTAAAAAATGTTTTTGAGTTCTGTATTCTCTCCTTCCCATCTCCCCTCCTTGAGAAGGCAAGAAATTTGATATAGATTATAATTTGCAGTCATACAAAACATTTCTATGTTAGCCATGTGGTAAAAGAAAACACAGAACAAAAAACCAAAAATAAAGAAAGTTTAAAAAAGTATGCTTTGGTCTGCATTCAGATTCCATCAGTTCTTTCTCTGGAAGTGGGTAGCGTTTTTCATTATAGGTCCTTTGGAACTGTCTTGGATTATTGTATTGATGAGAATAGCTAAGTCATTCACAGTTGGTCATCATACAGAATTGCTGTTACTGTATCCAATGTTCTCCTGGTTCTGCTCATTTCACTTTGCATCAGTTCATGTAAGTCTTTTAGAACCTCACTTTTTTCACCTGTAAAATGAGGAGGTTGGACTAGGTGATCAGTAAGGGTCCTTTCCAATTTTAAATCCATTGATCCTCAAGGGATAAAGTTATGGACAGTGGAATTTCAAGCATTAGGATCATGGGATCATTGATTTAGAGCTAGGAATGGACCTCAGAGGTAATATGATCTGGATTAATCTAATCAAACCCCCTCAATTTGGATAAGAGGAAACAGAAGTCTTCAGAGGTTAAGTGATTGGTCCAAGCTCATGTAGTCAGTAATTGACAAAGAACAAATTGGTGAAGAACCCAGGTCCTCAGATTCCAAATCTAGTCCTCCTTTTGCATCAGACTTTCTATTGGGGATGTCTTTTTTGGACATGCTGAGGACCTTCTGGTTGCATATGAAACCAAACCACATAAACAGTTACTTAAGACTAGTTCTTGGGACAGAAGATACAGAAATATTTCATCTGGTGTTGGTAGGTTGTTAGACAATAACCATAGAAGTTGTCTGGGGACAGCTATACTTATTGACTTAATCTTAATAACCAGTTGAAGTAAGTTAATAGGTCTAATCAATTCTAAACTTCTATGATAATCAAGTACCTAGATAAAGATTACACTCAGCTTTTAGGATTACTGAGAATGGAAACTCTTAAGAGGGAGTAGAGGTTCATCTTAATTCCCTTTTACCCAAATTACCTTCTGACTATTCTTATTTATCTTCACCCTAACAAATAGACCCAAATAAATCTATGAAGATATCTTTCTGGTTAACAGCCTCTAAATTGATCCATCTTTCCTACAGCCGCTCTCTCTCTCTCTCTCTCTCTCTCTCTCTCTCTTAATTTAGGAGTACCTAAACAAGGTGGACTGAGAGCAGGAGTGTTCTAGTAAATGTTTAATAATTGGCTTTCTGAAAAAAAGAGGCCATAGCACACTTTTAAGTTTAGTCTGCATTATTAACATTTTCTCCATCCCTTTCTTGAGTTTGTGCAAATCAACAAAACAATAAATCAAGGTCTGATTTGCAACAGTTGCCTATTTCTAAATGCTCGTATTGAAAATTAAATGATCAGCTTTGGGGAGCTAGTTTGAACTGGCTCCAGCACACCTCTGTCTTGGGAGGAGGAGGCAGGGTTTGGGTGGAGGAAAGGGGAAGAGCTTTATAAAATTTTGCCCTGAGACGTGGAATTTAGGTTTGTGCTGCTAGCCAGTATAAAGATGTCTTTATGTTTTAAGCTATTATATCCCTCCATTCTGCACCCTAGGCCTGTCCTTTACTTTGAGTCCCTAAAAACTGTATCTAGGTTCAAGGCACACTTTGATCAGCATTTTTGAAAACAACAGGAACATAAGCCCCCATCTGAAGCTCTTTTTAAGGGAAAAGAAAAGAAATAGCAACAACCAAAGAACAAAGACCAGACCACACCAGAAGGCCACACTAACTTTAAAGCCATGGTATTTGATTAAACTGAAGAACAAAAAGAATACTTAGGAAAATTTATACCCCAACACACATAGGAGTATCTTCTCCTGTAGATTTCCATGGTACCCATGGAAGGAGGAACATTGGTAGGGAATATAAGTTGTCCAACTCATACCCCTAGGACTATGTCCCAGTTAGAACTCCAGAGCACAGTGGATAGGGGGCTGGGCCTGACGTCTGAAAGACTCAAGTTCAAATTTAACCTCAGACACTATTAGCCAAGTGACCCTGGGCAAGTCATTTAACTGCTGTTTGCCTCAGTTTCCTCATCTGTAAAATGGGATTATAATAGCACTTCCCTCCCAAGGTTGTTGTGAGGATCAAATAAGATAATAATTGTAAAGCATTTAGTGCATTGCCTGGCACATAATAAGTGCCATATAAATGTTAATTATTATTATTTGCATCTACCTCAGTAACAACTTCAGTTGGCCACCTGATATTTGGAGTGGGATGAGTAAATTTCTTTTAACTCCAACCATGCTTCTAGGAGCTAATTTAAGACTATGTAGATTATGTTGGAGCCTCAGGTAGCATGACTGGATGGATTGGGATAGACCTGCTGGCTTTTATCCTTCATTCTTGCAACTTTACCTAATTCACTGCTCTCTATAATTTTATTTGATGCAGAAAGCAATCAGCATTTTCTAGGCCTGAACAGACCAAAGTTCCTTGGGAAAAAATAAAGAGTCAAAGAGGTCATTTTCCTGGGTTGTGTTTCAAAATTCAAAGACACTCTTGCATTGAAACATAGCTATTACAAAAGAGAAAACAAACATGGAGGGGGAAATAATCCTTCTCTGAGGCACCCCTTTTCCAGGTGTAGTAATAAGATTTTAACACATTCCAAACCCCAGGTAAAATGGTAGTAAGGCACTAAGAATGATATGTACTCAATTTTTATTTTTACACACTTTGCAGACATACAAGATTCCCTTGGATTTTACAACAAACTCACAGAGGACAAAGTTGCTGTTGATGAACTCCAGCCTGTCTTGAAGATTATTGGAATGGATTTATCTGATGACGAGTTAGACAAGGTGCTACAAATGACTCCTGCCAATGGTGAGACTCGGTAGCATGCTTTATGAAATCAGCTGTTTCCATGGGATCCACTTAAGTGTTTAACATTTTTTGAGCTGCAATATATCTGCAGGCACTAACCAGAGCTCTGAAATATGTCAGTAATAAATGGGAAAGAAGAAGACAAGGTAAGGCTAAATGAGGTATAAAAAGAATGCTAGGCTTGCAATCAGATGACTTGAGTTTGAATCCCGGCCTTACTTCTTGCTACTGGTGTGACTTTGTGGAGAACAGTGTCCTCTGGGCCTCTGCTCCCTCATCTACAAAATGATACGGTTGGATTAAAATGGGAATTATATAAAAAAGATTTTCCTGGAGAGTCTGCTTGGAGGAGAGATGTTGTCAGTCACAGAGGTGAGGCAGAATGGGTGCTGAGATAGTAGTGTTCACAGGTGCTCTGGTGACCGGGTTGGACGATGGTAGGGGTTAAAAATTGGGTTGGTCACAGAAACTTCTCCTTGACCATCTAAGGCAAGAATTCTTAACCTGAGGTTCATGAACTTGTTTTCTTATAAAAATTATGGGTATGCAAAGGCATGAAAATGGGAGATGGAGTGTTGTATGAGGACCAGCAAAAGGCTGGTTTGGTCGCATCAAAGAATTCATGAAGGCAAGTTTATGGAGTATAATAAACTGGAAAAGGTAAACTGGAGCAATTTTATAGAAAGTTTCAAACAAAGGAGTTTGCATATGATACTAGAGGCAATAGTGAGCTTCTGAAATTTATTGATCAGGGGAATGACATTGTGCTATGCCTCTAGGGTCATCATTTTGGCATCTGAGGCTTGAGTCAGGTAGACCAATTGAGAGGCTATTGCAATATTCCAGAAGAAAGATAATGCAGATCTGAATTAGGGTGGTTGCTATGTGAATGGAGAGAAGAG
Organism: Vombatus ursinus; assembly: GCF_900497805.2. Taxonomy (NCBI): domain Eukaryota; kingdom Metazoa; phylum Chordata; class Mammalia; order Diprotodontia; family Vombatidae; genus Vombatus; species Vombatus ursinus. The sequence continues at coordinate 10,564,061 of NW_020954579.1, forward strand.
AATGGAGTTGAGAAATATATGACGGTAGGATTGATAAGACCTTGCAATTAGCTCTACATAGGGGAAGAAGTAGAATAAAGAGTCAAGGATGGTTCCCAGGCTGTGAATCATTGTGATTAGAATGGTAGAGGTACGTACCTTAAAGACAGAAAGAAAGTTCAGAAGAGGAGTGGTTTGAGCAGAAAAGATCAGTTTTATTTTGGACTTCTGGAGTTTGAGATGTCTATGGGACATCCAGTTCAGAATATCCAATGTTGTAGATACAGAACTGCAGCTAGACTGGATATATAGATTTGGCAGTCATCTGCAGAGAGTAGATAATAAGTGAACCCATGGCAATAGTTGGGATTCTAAGAGACCTATATATCTCTGTATCTAAGAGATATAGAGAGAAGAGAGACCAGTACAGAACCTGAAGTGGGGACTGTGGTATACACAGTTAAGGAGATAGGATATGGGTGATGATCCAGCAAAGAGGACAGAAAAGGAGTGGTTAGATAGAAGGAGAAGCAAGAGAGCAGTGTCACAAAACTCCAGAGAAGAGAGCATATCCAGGTAGAGATAGGATGTCAAGAAGGATGAGGACTAAGAAAAGGTCATCAGATTTAATCATTAATTGCTAAGCATTTTCATTAAACCCTTACTACATGCCAAAGATCACTGGTAACTTTGGAGACAGCAGTTTCAGTTGACTGAAGAGGTCAGAAGCCAGATTGCAAGTGGTTAAGAAGAGAAAGTGCATGAGAAGAGAGGAAAGGAAATGGATGGAACAAGTATAAGAAGCAAATAACAGCTTTTTCTAGGAGTTTGGCTGAGAAAGGGATATAGGACCATAGCTTGAGAGGATACTAAAGTCTAGTGAGGTGTTTTGTTTTGTTTTGTTTTTTCAAAGGATGGATGGGTAGCATAGGGAAGCCTCGTTATTTTTGTAGCAGCAGGGAATAAAATTAGTTGATGGGAAGAATGCTATAAGAGATGGGATCATTGGGAACATATATAGGAGTTGGCCCTGGTGAGGAGAAAAGACACTTCCTCAGAAACTGGAATAAAGGAAGAGAAAATAGGGAATGAGGTCAAGACTTGGCTGTGAGATGTAGAGAAATAGAGAAGAGGTTGCCACCGGTGAATGGCCTCTATTTCTCTATAAAGTATTGAGAAGAAGTCCTCAGTTGAGGTTTGGGGGGCGGGGTGGTGGAAAGGCTAGGTGTAGGAAGCTTGAGGAGAGAAGTCAAGGTTTGAAATAGTTTCTGTGAGAGAATGAGATGGGAGCCAATTAGGGAGGAAAGGATTGCCTTGTGGCAGTGAGGGCCCAGTTGAGATGGGATGATATCAATTTGTAGTGGATCCAATCAGCATGGTTATGTGACTTCCTCCTGAGCCTTTCAGAACATGAGTAAGAATGGAGAAAGTCAATGGAAAAAATCCAGGGTTAAGCTTTTGCAGTTGATAGGACAAGGAAATGAGAATTCAAGAATGTAAAATCAAACTAGTTAACTTAGAGTGAAAATTGGGAAAGGAAGAGAAAGTAAAGCTACGAGCAGACATGAGAGCCTAGAAGAATGTATGGAGGACTGAAGAGACTTGAGGTCATGGTGAGGAGGAAGAATAGGTTTGGGAGACGTGAGGCCTAGTAAGAGATGAAATAGTAACAGGAGATTATGGTAGACACAGAATTCTTAATGGTGGAAATGGAATAGCTATGGGCAGAGGTAAGGTCAAGGTAGTGACTCTCTGTATGACTGAAGTGTAGTGAATGAGAAGGTTATAGGAGTTAACTTTAGTTTTGAGATTGGAAGTCAGACTTTTAGCTAAGGAAAAGTTTAGCAGAGAGGAAGCAGAGAGTAGAATGTCAGAGGACACATTCCAGGAACTTGGATATGAAGGAAAAAGAGAAGATGGGATTTTGAGCTGAAACAGTTTGAACATATTTTATTTTATAGCTATATCGATACTGAATTTAGCATTTATGACAACTTCATACTACAGAGAATATAGTTATCTAAACTTCTTCATTTTGTAGATACTGAAATGGTGGATTTAAAAGACTTTATGGTTAATCTGGCCAAAGCCCGACAGTTCTCAGAGTATAATGGTAGGTAGAAACTTTATTGAATACCTAAGTGATCAATACCATTTATCAGTACATTCATGACAATTGAATAATAATAATCATTTTAAAAAACTGACTCTAACAATAGATATAGATAAACTACATTGAGTTTAAAGAGTATTTTGATGTTGATGTTTGTTTTAGTTAGGTTTGATACCAGTTTGAATTCACTCATTAAATGAATGATCATATTTCTTTTGAAGTCTCCATGGGTACTGAGCATAATTTACTTGTTCCTGATGTTTTGACTACCAATTTGTTTTTATTTTTATTGTTAACATTTTCTTTTCCCACTCAGGACAAACATCCAAACATAATCCACAAAGCAAAATAAATTTCCCTAAAAAAGCTCAGTTAAGCAAAGCTACCAAATAGTCTGATTGTAGTCAACAATAATGTAAATTTTTTTTAGGAAAAAATTTTGTTAATGACCTTTGTTATTTATACTGCAGACATTTCCAATATTTCTACATCCCTCACCCTCAACTCTTACCTGTCACAAAAGAAAACAGTTAAGTAAAATGAACTATCTCACTATGACCATTTTTGACAGTAATATGTAGCATTCAGTACATATAGATTCCCACCTTTTTACCTCTATTCTTTGGAACCAGTATTGGTCATTGCCTTTAATTTAACTTCAGCAAGCTTTTAGTGCTGTTTTTTAATTTACATTGCTGTAGTTATTGTAAATGTTGTTTTTCTGCCTCTGCTATCTTCTTTCTGTATTAGATTGGACAAGTCTTATCATGTTTCCTTGAATATCAAACATATTTCATACGGGAATTTGCTGAAGCCAGCTCATACTGGTTTTTGAGAGTAGATTGCTAAATTTTCAGTGTAAACATTTACGCCTCAAGAATTAGTAAACACTACAAATTCAAGGCTTGATTTATTGTTTTTGAATGTCTGGACTTAAGAAAGTGATGATGGAGAAAATGTTAATAATGCAGATTAAACTTAGAAGTATGTTGTACATGTTTTAAAACAAATTTATTTATTATTATTACTTTTATTGATTATAATTTTAAAAATTATTACTTATTTATTAAACATTTACTAACATGCCCCTGAGCATATAGTTATAAATATAACATTATATTTATATTTTTGATTTTGCTGTCTTATTTCTGTATTAGTTCATAAAAGTCTCACATTTTCTTAAATATTAAAGTTTTTTTTTACAATGGCTCAATAATATTCTGTAACATTCATAGACTACAATTTGTTTTAGCCATTTCTCAACTGATAGGCATCTACTTGCTTTCCAGTTTTTTGCTACTTCAAAAAAATGCTGCGGCAAATGTTTTGAAATATATGGAATCTTTCTGTTTGACTTCCTTAGGCTATATACCCAGGACTAGGATTTCTGAGTCAAAGGGTATGAACAATATTGTACCTTTCCTCTCATAACTCTTACTTATTTTCTAGGATGATTTGACCAGATCAAGAGTGAATTGTGAACTGTATCTAAGTTTGCATGGTTTCACATGCCTCCTACTCCAAGAATGTTTTTTATCAACATTGCCCTTGAGTTGAAACCTCACAATTGTTTTAATTTGCCTTTCTTATGTTATTAGTTATATGGATCTTTTTTCATATGGTTGGTGTTGGCTTGAAATTCTTTTTTTGAAAACTGTTTATGTCCTTTGATTTCTTGCCTATTGAGGAATGGCTTTTAGTCTAATGTTATTTCCCATTTTCATAATTTGCTGATTTGAATAGAAAGGAGAGATTTTACCTAAGGAAGTAAGACAGAAAGAAAGGATACATCTATACCAAAATATTTATAATGCCACCTTTTGTTGAGGCAAAAAAACTGGAAATAGGGTGATTGCCTATTGATTTGGGGTTAGTTAAATTGTGGTATGTGAATGAAATAGAATATTGTTAAACCATTAGAAATGACAAATGTGAGGAACTCAGAGAAGCATGAAAGACTTGTACAAAAGGTTGCAGAATGAAGTAAGCAGAACCCAGAGAACAATATACACAATGATTCCAATCATGTAAATGAACGCCACCACAAGGCGGCCAAGCTCTGCTGAACTGAAATGAGGTTGTCACTCTTGATGTGACATGATAAAACATATCTCCTTCCTTTTGATAGAGAAGTGTCAGACTGTGAATGCTAAATGTTGCCCATACTTATAGTTTTGATTACTTAATTAACTGATTTTGCTTAACTGCTTTTTTGTTGTTGTTAAAATGAAAGTTTCCGTGAGAGTGAAGTATTATTGGGAAAATAACTGGTTTAAAAAACAAAAGGCATCATTAAACTTTTTTTTTAAAGGAAAGTTTTGGGCTTAATGTTTTGATTACCCCCTTCCTCTTTTAAGTCAGCACTTTGTTTCTGTGATTAGTTTTATTTATACTACTTTGTTGTTAATCTATTTTTATACATCTCCCCCTGCTATCCTATCCAAATTCCTTGAATTTACTTATATTGTTAATTTCTCTTTCTCTCTCCTTCTTCCTCTTTTTCTCCCCTCTCTCCTTCCTGCTTTGCCTTCCTCTCACCCCCTTTCCCTCTACTTACCTCCACTCTTTATTCTCCTTTTCAGTTTGTATGTGTGTGTGTGTGTTTTATCAAGAATTTTAATTTTCCTCCTCTTTTCTTTCTCCTTTTCTTTTATTAGGCCTTCTAACCACTCTTTGGGATCTTGTGAACAATCCATTCTCTTTTCTGCAGTTTTGTTTGTAGTTATTCCAGAATGAGTCTCTTTTTCTGGAATTTCAATTTGGAATTCTTTTAATTCATAGTATTTCTTTATTGGTTTTATTCACTCATTTCTTCAGTCTTTATATTGTTTATTCTCTCCTGTGAAGTCTTAACTTCTGAGCTTCACCCTTGTGAGGGTTGAAGGCCTTTACTTGAATTGATGCCAAAGGGCAGCTGTATTAGGGTGCATGTTGAAGGGTTGCATCTACTGTTGTTCTTTCTAAACTCCTCGACTTTGTGGCTGCTGGAGCCATTGCTAAATGGAAACCTAGAGAGGGGCTGGAGGTGGGGAATGGGGTAATATTTAGCAATGAACTAACAGCAGTCACTGTTTCTTCATCTATAAAACAAGCTGGAGAAGGAAATGGCAAACCACTCCAGTATCTTTGCCAAGAAAACCCCAGATGGGGTCACGAAGAGCCAGGCATTACTGAAAAGAATTAACAGCAACAATAGAAGCTGACAATACCCCCAAACACTCAATCCTCAGTGAAGAGTCAGTCAATAAACATTTATTAAGTACCTACTATGTGCCTGGCACTGTGCTAAGCACTGGGGATACAAAGAAAGGCAAAAAATGGTTCCTGCCCTCAAGGAGCTCACAATCTAATGGGGAAGACAACATGCAAACAACTCTGTACAAACAAGCTGTCTATAGGATAAATTGGACATAGTCAACGGAGGGAAGGCATAAGAGGAATTAGAAAAGATTTTCTATAGAAGGTCTCGTTTTATCTGGATCTTGAAGGAAGACAGGAGCTAAGAGGGAGAGAAAGCATTTCATGCATGGGGTACAGCCTGTGAAAGTGCTCAGAGTAAAAAGAGAATGTCTTTTTTTCCAGGAGCAAGAAGGTGTCCAATGTCACTAGACTGAAGACTATATAGGGACATGTTAAGCTATAAGAAGACTGGAAAGGGGTGTGTGTGTGTGTGTGTGTGTATGGGTGGGGCAGGTTATGAAAGACGACTTTGAATGTCAGAAGATTTTATATTTGATTCCGTTTTTTTATTAAGCCTTCCAACCACTGCAGTGGCTCTAAGGGACCACTGGACTTAATTGAGTAGAAAGGTTGGGTGGACAAAGTGGGGTGGCAGCAAGCATTTCATGATGTGGTCAGACTTACTTTAGGAAGATCCCTTTAACAGCTGAAAGGAAGATGGACTAGAGTGGGGCGAGACTTGAGACAAGGTAGACTGGCCAGCAAGGTATTGCACTAGTCTAAGCACGAGGTGATGAGGCCCCCTAGCAGGGTGTGGTAACAGTGTCAAAAGAGATAAAGGGGCATATTCAAGAGATGTACGAAGCTAAAATCAACAGGCCTTGGCAGCAGATTGGATATGGGGCGTGAGAGAGAATGAGGAGTCTATACTAATACCTAGCTCGTGAGTCTGGGTGACCGTGAAGATGGTAGTGCCCTCGAGAGTCTAAGGTAAGGGCAGCAAGCAAGAATCCAACAGCCATGTGGAGCTACCAGACCTCTGTCCAGAGCTTTTAGCCTTAAGAAAGGAACCCATAGCCCTGAGTATGAGCCGCTGAGTGGGGCAGTGATGGGGAGCTGAAAGCAGCCATGTGGAGACCTCAACACATTTCCTTCAGTATGGGGTCCATGGTGGGAGAACACAGAAAAAAAGAACAGGGACTTGATAGTGTCTCTCTTTGTTATTTCTTCTTTCTTTTCCCCGTAGGGTAAATTACCTTATGGTTTCATTTTCTTTTTTCCAGCAGCTGACCTTTTGCTTCATCTGGAACATTTCTTGTTGTTTGTGAGGTTGGACAGTAGAGGGGGCTGGTCTTGAATAAAAGCTTCCATCATCATATTGTATCTCTGCTTTTCCTCTCAATAAAAATTGTTTTTAGTTGACTTTATGTAAGTCCTATGTCATCAGTATTTTATGTATACTGTTATTTCCAAAGGATTTTCTCTTCCTCATGGTTTTTTAGTAATATTGAGAAATATCAATGATTTCTGTCAGTTTTGAATCTTGCTGCTTTACTGATGCTATTGTCTCAATTTTTTGCTACTTCCCTAAGAGTCTCTGAGTAAACTATCATATCGCCCCCAAAACGGTATCTATTTGAATTTTTTACCTGATCATTCTTTTAATTTCTGTTTTGAAATTCTTTCCTTTTATTTTTAATAATTCATCTGAATTTTTAAAAATAAGTATCATGGATCACCATGATCAGAGAATGAATCACTTGATAGCCGTCCTTTTCTCTATGAGCCGTCCTGTATTCAGTCCAGTACTTTGATAGCAAGTACAATGTTAACGAGGTAATCCTTGGTGTCTTTCTGGATTGGTGGGAGTTCCTGAGCTCATCTTTCACTATCATAACTTTCCAGTGCCTAGGATGACCTCTGTGTTGTAATGAGACATTGGAGGTAGGACTCAAGAATATGTTATGGCTTTAGGGAAGCGTAATGCATTGCATATTAAGTACTAATGTTTAAGCATCATGCTAGGCTCTGGGGAGTTATAAAGATTCATTATGATATATTCCTATTATCAAGGTCCTTACAGTGCCTAGGAGAGATGGGGTAAGTGTCAGTTGTGGTGTTAATGATTTACTCTTCTAGTAACTGAATTCTAGAATCTTCTCATTTTTACTGGAGTTTTCCATTAAAACTTCATTTTATATAAGTAACATCTCTTGTCCACTCCTTTGTTTTCAGTGTTGAAAGATGCCATTGATGTCGTTAAAGAATTTGAAGACGAAAAAGTTCCCTTGGATAAAGTACAGCCCAAACTGAAGAAATTGGGAGTCTATTGTTCCTTGAACGAATTTAATAAAGCCTTAGAAGAGATACCTCCTGATAGTAAGTGAAAGAGATATTTATAGGTAAATTGGGTTATTCTATTCAAAAGCACTATTTGCTATGCCTGTTTCAAAGTGAAGGAGATTCATTATGCCGTGAATGGGGAAATTTTCAGCTCCCCTAAGTAGAAGGGAAAAGGCTCAAGTTTCTCCTTATACTCTATTTTCCCTCCCCTCCCATGTTTCCTTGTGAAATTTTAAATGTGAATGCAAATTTGATTTTCATAGACTGATTGATTTCCCTTCAAGAACACTTCAAGATCTGATTTTCCCAAATCCCCAGAATTATGATTGAGAGTACAGGGATATTCTAGCGTTCCCCGGCTCCTAAAAATAAGCTGCTCAAAGGAATGTTTGATCTCTTCCATTCAGTTAGGAAGGATATCACTTTGTAGAATTGTATCTGAAAGTTTTGTTCAGTGAGAAGGACCTGGGATTTAGAGTCAGAGGACCTGGGTTTGAATCTTATCTCTGAAATTTATTGCTTGTGTTACCTTGGGCAAGAAACTGAATTTCTTGGGGTCTCACTCTTCTCATCTGCAAAATTAAAGTGTTGGACAGAATGACCTCTAAAATTTCTTCTGGTTTTAAATCTGTGTTTGGGCAGTTGAGTAAATTGGTCTTGCCAGTATCCTTGACTTTGTGCGGCCTTGGATGAGTTAGATAAGTGAATCTCAGCTTCTTTGAGTGTGAAGACCCTTTCCCATCAAAATGTACAGACTTTCACTTGAGAGGAGTAGTTATACTTTTTAGCATCCAGTGATTGAGAGTACAGATAATAGATAATGGCTAAAACCACTATAAATTCAGTAATGCTTTTAAATAAGGGAGTAGGTGAGCTAGCCCACTCTCTTACAGCATCTACAAACTTTCAAAAATTGTAATATGTTTGCTTGAGACATATTGTTCATTCAGTCTACCAAAGGTTTTTTGGTTATTTATTATGCAAAGCCACTAGGTAGACAGGGCATTGAGCCTGGAGTCAAGAAGACCTGGGTTCAAATTTGGCTTTGGATACTTGCTAGCTTTGTGGCCCTGGGCAAGTCACTTAACCTCTGTCTGACTCAGTTTCTTTATAAGATAATCTCACCTACTGCCTAGGGTTGTTGTGAGGATCAACTAAGATGATATTTGTAAAGTGTTTTGCAATCCTTAAAGTGCTATATAAATGTTACTTATTATTATTATTCCATCACTTCACTTCACAGGGATGGGCCAACCCTAGAGCTCACCATTACCTACAGATATTTGCACTTCTAAGATCAGAAACTCTGTCACTCCTCTATGCGACCATATCTTCCTGCTGTTCCATCTCTGCCTATGTTTTACCTCTCCTAAACTGGTTCTTCCCCCCTTGACATGTCCTCCAGTCCCTCCACCCCTCAGTACTTCTTCAAGCCATTGATCTTGCTCTGACTTCATTTTCTTTCCTTCTCAATTTGTACTGGGCCAGGCCTGACTCAGCAATGGAACAAAATGAGACTCATAGACCATTCCACACTGGACAAAAAGGAAGTTTACCAGGAAAAGATACTTTGCAATGATAAACCATTGGTTCAGACAGACCCAGTGTCCCTTATCTCCACACAGAAACACATCTGGTCAGAAAGGTGTGTTAATTCATATAGCTATGGGACATCCATCAAGTTTGATGGGATTCCTAGTGGGCTAGATTTTTTTTATTCCTTAGGTGAATGAAATGCCTTATCGATAGCTCACATCCCCTCTGGGGCAGCTTCCCTGCCTTTTATGGAAAAACTAGCTGAGCCTACGTGGCAAGAACCCTAATAGAAGTTGTTTCTACTACATCAATCTTTTCCCCCACTTAATAGTAATTTTTTTCCAATTACGTGTAAAGATAGTGCTCAGTATTCACTTATGTAAGATTTTTGAGTTCCAATTTTTTTTCTCCTTCCCTTCTCTCCCCAAGATGGCATGCAATCTGATATGGGCTATACATGTACAATCATATTAAACGTACTTCCACATTAGTCGTGTTGTGAAAGAAGAATGAAAACAAAAGGGAAAAACGAGAAAGAAAAAAACAACAAAAGAGAGAAAATAGTATGCTTCGATCTGCATTCAGACTCCATAGTTCTTTCTCTGGATGTGGATATCATTTTCCATCATGAATCTTTTGGAGTTGTCTTAGATCCTTGTATTACTGAGAAGAGCTAAGTCTATCAAAGTCAGTCATCCCGCAATGTGGTTGTTACTGTGTACAATGTTATCCTGGTTTTGCTCATTTCACTTAGCATCAGTTCATGTAAGTCTTTCCAGGTTTTTCTGAAGTCCACTTGCTCATCATTTCTATAGCACAATAGTACTCCGTTACATTCATAGACCACAACTTGTTCAGCCATTTCCCAACTGATGGGCATCCCCTCTATTTCCAATTCTTTGCCTCCACAAAAAGAGCTGCTGTAAATATTTTTGTACATGGGGTCCTTTTCCCTTTTTTATGATCTCTTTGGGATACAGACCTAGGAGAGGTCTACCACATTAAACTTGACCCTATAGTTAACCTGTTCAACTCCTGAATTCTTTGCATTGTTGTCTTCTCACCATCCATTCCTTGCCAAACTCCAACCCTGAATTATTCTCAGCATCCTCCTTCTCTATTCTCACTTAAGTACAGTCAAATGGAGCTGAAGGAAATCATTCAACTGAGCTGACTAGGCACAGTCACAACCTAAACTATACATAACCACTACCTATTTAAACTAACATAGGGGCAGCTAGGTGGCGCAATGGATGGAGCACCGGCCCTGAAGTCAGGAGGACCTGAGTTCAAATCTGGCCTCAGACCAAACACTTGACACTTACTAGCTGTGTGACCCTGGGCAAGTCACTTAACCCCAGTTGCCTAAAAACAAACAAAAAAAAACCAACCAAAAAAACTAACCATAAACTATAGATTAATGTTATCTAATGTCAGTGGGGCCCTCCCTCACAGTAGCAAGATAATCCTGTTACTCCTTTCTAATCCATTCCCTGTCCCATACTCAACAGAAGCTGTTCCATATCTTTTCTCTCCTTAAGTCTCCTCCACCTCCCTCTTTCCTGAACCCTCTCAGCCAAGGATCTCTCCTCTGACCCTCTGAGTCTCATGAGCCAATTGAATCTAATTTCTATGGATTTCCTCTTTCCCCCCTTATCCACATTTCAAACATTCCCCTACCCCAGACAGAATCTCCTACTGTCTCCTCCCTTTCTCTTGTCTCTGATAATGAGGTGGCCCTTCTCTTTACCAACATCAGCTTCTCTACATGTTCCCTTGATCCCAGACTTCCTGTCTTTTCCAGCAGATTGGCCCCTCAATTATCTCTGTCCCCTCTCATCTTCAATCTTTCCCTGTTTACCAGTTCATTTTCTGCTGGATAGATCCAAGGCCCTGGAGTCAGAAGGACCTGAGTTCAAACTTGGCCTCAGACACTTAGTAGCTGTGTGACCCTAGGCAAATCACTTAATCCTGATTGCCTCCAACAACCCCACCCTCCCAAAAAACCAAAAACCAAAAACCACGTCTAAGACTTCCCTTCCTTAAAAACTTTCACTAGACCCTGCCATCTTCTCAATCCATCATCCTGAAGTTCTCTATTTCTCACCCAAACTCCCCGAAAAAAGCTCTCTATTCTGGATGACTTCATTTCCCCTACTTTCATTCACTTCTCCACCTTTTGCATCATGGCTTTTGGGGTTCATCATTCAAATGAAACTATCTTTCTAATGATACCAATGATAAGTTATTTGCCCAAAGTGCTGACCTTTTTTCAGTCCTGAGTCTTCTGGCCCTCTCTGCTGAATTTGATATTATTGACTACCTTCTCCTCCTGGATATTCCTTTTCTCTGGTTTTTGTTTTTAGATACTGTTCTCTCCTGATTCTCCTCCTTCCTGGCAGACTACTTAGTCTTCTTTGCTGGCTTATCAACCATATTACGCCATGTGACTATGGATGTACTCCAGGGCTCAGTCCTGGGGCCTCTTCTCTGTCTACCCTCTTTCTCAGTGACCTCATCAGGTCTAATGAATTTAATTATCATCTTTTTATCCAGCCTGACTCCCTCACTTGAGCTCCAGTACTGTATCACCACCTGTCTACTAGGCATTTTAAACCGCATATCTTAGAGACATCTTCAACTCAATACTCATTATCTTTCCCCTGAGCCTACCCCTCTTTCAAAACTCCTTTTTTTCTGCCCAGGCACTATCACCCTTGCAGTCACTCAGGTTAACAACCTTGGCATTATCCTTGACTAATCAGTTGCCAAATCTTATTGTTTCTCCCTCAGTACCATCTCTTGTATCCTGTCCCTTCTCTCTGCTCACACAGCCATCACCTTATCTCAGGTTATTATTATTTCTCCCCTGGACTATTTTAATAGGCTTCTAATTGGTCTCCTTGTCTCAGGTTTCTTCCCACTCCAAATCCATCCTCCATGAAGTGACCAAAATGACTTTACTTATATGCAGATCAGACTCCATCACTCCCCTCCTCAGTAAACTCCAGTGACTGACTAACTGTGCCTCTAAGATAAAATATAAATTCCTCTGTTTGGTTTTTGAAGTCCTTTGCAACCTGGCTTCAACAAGCACTTTCAGCCTCATTGTATTTTACTCCTTTTCTTGCACTCGATAATTCAGCCAACTTGTCCTGTGTTCCTAATATGTTCCTTATATATTCCTCACTCAATTACCCATCTCTATGCACTAGCTATCCACTAGCTACATGAAGCCTCTCTCAACTGTCCTACAACCGCTAGTGTTCCATCCTCTAGTTACCTCATTTTTCCACTACTTTATATTCACTTTGTATTTACTCTTTATACATTTATGTTTTGTGGTGTGGTGGGCATAGCTTCAGTCCCATTTTCTTCTATTTTTTTCTCTCCCTTGGTTAGTTTGTTCACTCATGCTGTCAGGTTGAGGGTACCCAGAAGGGATGCTACAGATGACTTTCAGGATCCGAAGGGTAACTCTGCTGTGGGGGAGCTATATTTCCACAATTCACAACTATAGCCCCTGAACCCCACCTTCTATTCCCCCTTCTGCATTTCACATTTAACAAACCAGTCAAGATGACACCGTTAACTCTTAATCAGAAACATTTCCTAAACTGAAGGCAAAGCAAGAATAATGTAATCATAACCTTCCTCCCATAAACCTAGGACACACTTACTTGCTTGTCGACGTACCTAGTGTTTGGGCAGGAGAGTGGGCACAGACTTGCCTAACCTTAGCAAGGAGGCACATGCTCCCACTGGGTAGCTCACATCGATGGACAGGGGGCCTTGGTGTCCTGGAGACACAGTCTCTACTGTTCACTGATGGAGTCAGGCTGTTTTTCTTGTGGGCCTCTCCATTCTTTTCCTGAGACAGGCTAGGCTGCTTTTCTGCTGACCACTCCTCTTCTGGACTGCCAAAGGAACATTCAGCCTTTTCAGTGGAACAGAAACACCAAGCCTGAAATCTGCAGAGCTTTTCCTGTTTGTTCTCTTGGTTGGGCTCTGAGGAGTCTCCATCTCTCAGGCAGTATTAGATCATGGCATATAGAATTTGAGAGTTGGAAGGGACCTCCTAGGCCATCCACTCTAGTCCAAAACACAAAAAGAATTTCTACTGTAATATACTTGGTTAAAGATTTCCAAGTAGGTAGAGCCAATCACCTCTTAAAGCAGTCCATTCCCCCTTTGGATTGTTGTTCAGTCATTTTTCAGTTGTATCTGACTCTTCATGACCTCATTTGGACTTTTCTTGGCAAAGATACTAGAGTGGTTTGCTATTTCCTTCTTCAGTTTATTTTATAGATGAGGAAACTGAGGTAAATAGAGTTAAGTGACTTGCCCAGGGTCACCCAACTGGGAAGTGTGTGAGACCAGATTTGAACTCAGGAAGATGAGTCTTCCTGACTCCTGGCTGGGTATTCTATCCACTGCACCACCTAGCTGTCCCATCCCTGTTTAGATAGCTCATTGTAATTGCTATGAAGTTTTCCCTGAAAGAAGGAAAACTCTTCCCTGAAACAGGAAGCTGATGGCACAATGGATAGAGTGCTGGGCCTGGAGTCAGCAAGACCTGAGTTCAAATTTTAACCTCAGACCCTATAAGCTATGTGACCCTGAGCAAGTCACTTAACCCGTTTGCCTCAATTTCCTCAACTGTTAAGTGAAGATAATAATAGCACCTACATTCAAGAATTGTTGTAGGGATCAACTGAAATAATTTTTGTAAAGCATTTAGCCCAGTGCCCAGCACATATGGGGTGCTTAATAAATGCTTATTCCTGCCTCTTCCCTCTTTGACTTTGAGCCTGAATTTGCCTCTTGGCAACTTTTATCCATTGCTCCTAGTTCTCCTCTCTGGGGCCAAAGAAAACATGTCTAATCCCTCTTTATCTGATGCCCCTTCAGATACCCGAGGACATCCATCATATCCCCCAATCTTATTTTTCCCAAGTTAAATATGCCCTGTTCCTTCAACCAGTTCTCATTTGTGATGCACTTGAAAACCTTTGCTATCCTTGTTGCCTTTTTCTGGTTATTCAATCAATCAGTCAATAAACATTAAGTGCCTACTATGTGCCAGGCGCTATTAATGTCCTTCTTAAATCGTGGAACCCAGAACTGAATATAGTGCTTAAGGTGAGGTCTGATAAGGGCTAAGTACAGTGGGACTGTCACCTCCCTGTGCCTCTCAACCTTGTCCAAGATGACATTTACTTTTTAGGCTGCTAGGTCACGCATTTAACAAACCAGTCAAGATGACACCATTAACTCTTAATCAAAAACATTTTCTAAACTGAAGGTAAAGCAAGATAACGTAATCATAACCTTCCTCCCATAAACCTATTGGTTTACTCATATTGAGCTTGCAGTCCATTTAAACCCACAGGTGTTTTTCAGAGCTACTGCTATCTAGCCATACCTTCCCCATTTTAGACTTAGGAAGTTGCTTTCCTCTAACTAACTGTAAGACTTTACATTTATCCCTATTGAATTTCATCTTACTGAATTAAGCACAGTGCTCTTGCCTGTGTCATCTACTGTGTTTAGCTATCCCACCCAGCACTGTGTCATTTGCAAATCTGAGGAGCATACCATCTATCCCTTTATATGTCTTTAGATGGCAGTGAAGACAAAGGCAAAGATAAAGGCATTTCTTTCTCTAGTCAGCTCCTCCAAACAGCATAGCTTTTCTTCCAATTAGCCTCTCCAAGAAACAAAGCTTTCTTTCAATCAGCTCTTCCAAGATGTATAGTGAAAGCTCTCAAGATGCCTTTTGGACCAAGCTCCAAGGACCCTTCTCAGACTCATTCTGATATATGCTCTTAACCAGCCTTACTACTCCAAAATAGGGTATCTTGTGAAGTGAATCACCCATATCTTATGATGAGAAGCCCAAATCCACATTTCCATCAGGCATAGCACACCTAGACAATATATGTGGTGACTATTATCCCATTGAGGGCAGCTAGATGGTGCAGTAGATACAGTGCTGGGCCTGGAGTCAGGAAGACTCATCTTCCTGAGTTCAAATCCAGCCTCAAACACTAGTAGTGTGACCTTGGATAAGTCATTTAACCCTATTTACCTCAGTTCTCTCATCTGTTAAAAAAATGGGCTGGAGCAGGAAATGACAAACCACTCAAGGATCTTTGCCAAGAAAATTCCAAATGGGGTCATAAAGTGTAGGACACAACTGAAACAACTGAACAGCAATGAAATTATCTCCCCTGAAGGAATATAAAGTCTTTGAGAGGAGAAATTGTTTCATTTTTTTTTGTTTTTGTATATATAGTGTCTTAGCACAGTGCCTGACACATACTAGGTGCTTAATGCAGGCTTAGTGATTAAGTGATTGAGATATTGATTCTTTGTAATAACTCTACCATATTCTACAGATAGAGAACCATTGACTCAGGTCATCTGAAAAGGACTTTAGTTATAATCTTGTTCAGTCCTCTCATTTTATAGAGGAGATAACTGAGTGACTTGCCTGAAGTAGTAATTAGCAGAGCAAGGCCAGGCCTAACTCAGATGAGTTCAGTAATTCAGCTATAGGCTCAGAAAGTAATGAGACACTGGTGGACCATTAAATGCAATAAAAATTACTTTGCTAATAATAAAGGGGAAAAAAAGACATGGTTCCTGAGGTTAAACGTGATAGTAATTCAGATAAAAAGGCTACTCTCCTCTGTCTCTGCATTTACTATGGCAACCAACCACATTAAGTCAGAAAAGTGTTCCAAACTGGGGAATAGGAAATCTGTTAAAACCTCCAGTACCACGTAAGCTGGGCCTTTTATCCCTTAGGTGGCAAGGAAGCCAAACCAGTAATCATTCCAAGAATGGCCTCCCTACCTCCTTAAAGGGAAACCAGCCCAATCTACATAAACTAGGTGACAGTCCTATATATTCTCTTTCTCCAAATCCTTTCAATTATTTGGTGACTGCCTCTAGTTTCCCATCTGATATTGCTTTAGGCCTGTCTCAAATGGGCATTAGTAATTGAAATGAATTTTGCAAATGGAAGGGAGCTGTGGAAATACATGATAACATTTGTGTTGTGCCTGTTATGAGAAGAGAGCAGCTGTAGTTCCTTTGAATAATGATCATTTTGAGTATGAGTGGCAGCATGTTATGTATGTACAGCTCTGCCATCAACTTACTATTAGGCAAGTCACTTAAAACTTTCTTCACCTCTGTTTTCTCATCTGTAAAATGGGATCACTAATACTTGTTCTAGTTAGTTGTCCTTCATACTCGAAGAGGACCAAAATGACATTACCATGTTGGAGTCATTATGTTGAACTGTGGCTGATCAGACAATCTCAGAATGCTCTACCGCAGGTCCGGTACAAATAGTCTGTATTCCAAATATTGGACTCATAGAGTGATGATCCAATGAGCAAATGCATCTGAAAATATGTATTATGTATGGGTAGTTCTCATAAGAATTTCTCATCATCTATTCCTCACCTTCAGTGGGCAGAGGGTCAGCCTGGTGTAGTGGATAAGAAGATCTGGGTTAGAGTTCTGCCTCAAATGTTCACTAGCTGTTTGATCCTGGGGTAAATTACTTAACTTTACTTCATCTGTAAAATAGTGATAATAATAGTACCTATTTTACAAGGTTATTGTGAGGATCAAATGATAAATGTATATTGTATTAAAGTAAATGATAAATGTATATTGCTTGTCAAGCCTTAAAATGCTATAGATGTCTGAACTATTATCATTATTGTTATTTGATTTTTGTGTTTCTGTTTTCTTTTGGTTTTCTCAATTACTAGGTGGTATTGGCTATATGTCATTTATCTTATTTCTGAGTGCAGAACTCCTGCCCCACTTTTTTGGTGCATACCTGTGATTTTATCAATGTGGGGAATTCTCACTGTGGAAACTCCCCCCTTTCTCTCACATTGGCAATTTGTTTATGATTTATGGTCCCAGAGAGTTGCTTGAGGCGCTGAAAAGCTAGGTGACTTGCTTTCACTCCTAGAGCAAGTATGTCAGAGAACGTGTGAGAATTGCTGGTCTTCCTTACTCTAAGCCCATCCGTATATGCAATATCCTTTGCTGCATCTCATATAACTCCTTATTTTAGGTAACTTCATATTTTCAGTAATTGGCTTAATAACTGAAAGCATTAGGGAAAAATCAAGCTTAATATATTACTGAAGAAGACTTTAGGAAACTGTCACTCTTGACATTAATCGTTTTCTCTCTCATGTTCTTTCAGGTAAAGGAGAAGTGGAGTTTAATAAGTTTGTTAAAACTCTGATGAGTAACCCCTCGTTAGGCAAAAGAAAATGTAAGTAAAATCATACTTTATTCTTCTTTGTAAGCCAGACATTTCAAAGTCAACACACATAATTGTAAAAGAATGTAAGGACATTCAAAAGTTACCTCACTATAGTCTTTAAGCAAAAACAAAACAAAACAAACAAAAAAAAAAAAACAAAAATCCCAAAATCTCACTGATTACCTCTGAGATAATTTGGCCCTGTTCCTCTCCAACTCTATTCCTTAATCTTGGAGCTCATTTCAAATTGTGAGAAGTTAAAACCTACACCTATTAATTTTCTTACCTCCTAGCCCAGGGGTGGGAGACCACATGGGCGCTCAGGGCTGCACTTGAGGACCTAGAGTGCCATATGAAGCCTTGAGGCCGTAGGTTCCCCACCATCCCTGCTAGCCATTCCTGGTGGGGACTATAGCAAAGATAAAGAGCGGAGGAGAAGAGGGTATTCAGAAACAAGGTGGGCTCAGTGTTAATTGGTGGATGAACTGGGACCTGTTTTAAATTTGAGAATCTAATGCCATCTAGTGGGGAAATGATCTGCTGTCTTCCAATATTTGAAGGAAGGCCCGTAATGTGGAAATGGGATAAGACTCACTGTTTGGTGTCAGACTGGAGAACTAGATTGAGTGGATAAAAATGACAGGAAAGTAGGTTTTGGCTCAGTTTAAAGAAGAATTTCCTAATACTTAGAGTTGTCTGGAAATGGAATGTGCTGCCTTTTAAGATAGAAAGTCTGTCATTGGAGGAAATCAAGGACAGGTTAGAGACCATCAACCTGTCATGGATATTGGAGTCGGAGGATCTGGGTTCTAATTCTGCCTCTGTCATAATCATGGGCAAATCACTTAACTTCTCTGTGACTTAGTTTCCTCATCTGTTAAATGCGGTAGTTGGTCTGATTGAACTAGGTTTCTTATTGTTCCACATCTATAACCCTGTGTTATTCACGGGGTTGATTGTTCAGGTAGGGGGCTAGACTAGATGATCTTTACCAACACCAGGATCCTATGATATTGATATACATATTGATACTGTGGATAGGACTTTTAATTTTTAGGCCTATCCCTAAATTATTCTACAATCAGGTTACAAGTTTCATAATCTTTTGTGAGACAGGTTTTTGAATAACATTTAAAATGAGGTTAGTAAAATCTTCATACCACATTGAGAGAAGTTGTATTTTTAGACTTTCAACTCAACATCCTCCTTGCTTGTCCTGGCACATGGTCTTTCATCTCCTATCTCCAAGCGTTTTCATTTTCACTGGCCTGGAATACAGGATAAATTAGGGATAGTCTCAGAGGAAAGGCAATGCATACACACACATACACATATACTCATACTCATACATATATGTATATAAACATATGTATGTATATAAGTGTATCCTGTGTATGTATATATTTGGATGCATGTATATGTATATCGATATCAATATATGTTCAGTTCTCTGTGTGTTTGTACATACTTATTTGCCTGTTGTTTCCCTTATTAGACTGTGAGCTCCTTGAGGGCAAGGCCTGTTTTTTACCTTTCTTTTTATCCCCAGAGCTTAGCATGGTGCCTGGCACATTAGTAGTCATTTAATTATTGCTAGTTGACTGACTAACTCAAAGATAGGAAACATTGTTAATCTATGGTTACATCTTTGAATGTAGTTGAGGGTAAGGCCTGGGTTGTTATTTCCATTTCACACATTGGGAAACTAAGGTTTGAAGAGTTTAACTGAATCAGGAAACCTTGGATTAAAAATCTTGCCTTTGATATTTACTAACAATGTGACCTTGGGCAAATCGCTTAATTTTTCTGACTCTCATTTTTCTCATTTGTAGAATAAAAAGGCATAAGGTATGATAATATTAGGGATAATTAATAGCTGCAGTACGTATTTCACAATCATGGGATTGTGAGTTGTGAGACTCAAAAGAGAAAATGTAGCTGAAGTGCTTTGCAAAAATTGAAGTTCTATGTAAGTGACAGCTAATATGATTATCTACTTCTTATGTTTTTCAATGGTCCTCAGATAGAAACAGTACTGGGACAAATCATTACCCCATTATTATTCCTTTATACTTAATATTCTGTGGACTGTTGTGCAAGGAGACAAGATCCCTGCCTTTTGTATTTAAATAAAAGTACTAGGATGTAAGTTCATCCTCCATAGTCTCACTGTAAGCATCCCTACCACAACCCTGGTCCAGTAGCAGACAGGATGACATGAATGATACAGATCTTCTGTCACTGTATGATTTTGACCTTCTCTGTTAGGTCTCTTTATTTCAAAAACTTTTTATTCTACATAACTTAGAGATTGTGAGGATTTAATATGGGTGACATATTTTAAAAACTTTATTCTTAAATTTTTATGAATCACTGTTATGTCCGAGTGATTGTGGACAACAGTATGGTATATGATGCTTTAATTCTAGTTAACTTTATTGGTTGAGTTCTTTAGGGATATTTTAAGGCCCATATTTACAGAACAGAGATTTGTCTTATCAATCCATGAGAGACAGTGAGTTGGTCATGTATATCATTCTAGCTACCAGGTCATATCTTGCTAGGTATTTTGTAGATGCTAAATTATTATAGTTAGCTTTGATATATTGCACAGTCCCTGCTATTTCCTTTTATAACCCAAATTGAATCACTAAGTCACAGCTCTATAAGAATATTCCTTCTATAATTTCTGGTAACAATGATCTGGCACTTAATTACCATCATAATTCCTTCCCATTCTACAAACAAATCTTCATGACTCAGTCTTTTTTTTTTTTACTAATTTCTTTTATTTTTTATTAATTTCTTTTGATTTATCAATAATCACTTCCATATGCTTTTGAGTTTAAAATTTTTCTCCCCCTTCCTCCCCACCACCCTCCCCAAGATGGCGCACAATCTGATATAGGCTATACATTCACATTCATATTAAACATATTTTCACATTAGTGATGTTGTAAGTAAAAATTAAAACCAATAGGACGAACCATCAGAAAGAGGAAACAAAATTCAACAGAAGAGAAAAAAAATAGCAATTCAACTTCCATAGTTCTTTCTTTGGATGTGGATAGCATTTTCCATCACAAAGCCTCTGGAGACATCTTAGATCCTTGTATTGCTGGGAAGGGTTAAATTTATCAATATTAGTCATCACACAACGTGGCTGTTATTGTGTACAACGTTCTCTTGGTTCTGCTCGCTTCATTCAGCATCAGACCATACAAGCCTTTCCAGGTTTTTCTGAAGTCAGCCTGTTCATCATTTCTTATAGCACAATAGTATTCCATCACATTCATATACTACAGCCTGCTCAGCCATTCCCCAATTGATGGGCATCCTCTCAATTTCCAATTCTTTGCCACCACAAAAAGAGCTGCTATGAATGTTTTTGTATATGTGCGTCCTTTTCCCATTTGTATGATCTCTTTGGGATATAGCCCTAGAAGTGCTATTGCTGGGTCAAAGGGTACGCACATTTTTATAGCCCTTTGGGCATAGTTCCAAATTGCTCTCTAAAATGGTTAGATCATTTCACAACTCCACCAATAATGCATTAGTGTTCCAATTTTCCCACATCTTCTCCAACATTTATCATTTTCCTGTTTCGTCATGTTGGCCAATCTGATGGGTGTGATGTGGTACCTCAGAGTTGTTTTGATTTGCATTTCTCTAATCAGTAGTGATTTAGAGCATTTTTTTCATATGATTATAGATGGCTTTAATTTCTTCATCTAAGAACTGTCTGTTCGTATCCTTTGACTATATATCAATTGGGGAATGGCTTGTATTCTTATAAATTTGACTTAATTCTCCATATATTTTAGAAATGAGGCCCTTATCAGAGAGACTGGTTGTAAAAATTCTTTCCCAATTTTCTACTTTCCTTCTAATCTTAGTTGCATTGGCTTTGTTTGTGCAAAAACTTTTCAATTTAATGTAATCAAAATTATCCATTTTGCCTTTTGTAATATTCTCTATCTCCTGTTTGGTCATGAATTATTCTGTTCTCCATAGATCTGATAGATAAACTATTCCTTGCTCTCCCAGTTTGCTTATAGTATCAGCCTTTATATCTAAATCATGAACCCATTTTGACTTTATTTTGGTATATGGTATGAGATTTTGGTCTATGCCTAGTTTCTGCCATACTCTTTTCCAGTTTTCCGAGCAGTTTTTTTCAAAGAGTGGGTTCTTATTCCAGAAGCTGGGGTCTTTGGGTTTATTGAATAATAGATTGCTATAGTCATTGACTACTGTGTCTTGAATATTTAACCTATTCCACTGATCCACCACTCTATTTCTTAGCCAGTACTAAGCAGTTTTGATGATTGCTGCTTTATAATACAATTTAAGATATGGAATGGCTAGGCCACCTTCCCCTGCATTTCTTTTCATTAGTTCCCTTGATATTCTGGACCTTTTGTTCTTCCAAATGAATCTTGTTATTATTTTTTCTAACTCTATAAAAATAATTTTTGGTAGTTTGATTGGTATGGCACTGAACGAGTAAATTAGCTTAGGTAGAATTGTCATTCTTATTATATTAGCTCAGCCTACCCATGAGCAACTGATGTTTTTCCAATTATTTAGATCTGACTATTTGCGTGAAGAGTGTTTTGTAATTGTGTTCATAGAGTTGCTGGGTTTGTTTCGGGAGGTAGACTCCTAAATATTTTATACTGTCTACAGTAAGTTTAAATGAATTTTCTCTTTCTATCTCTTGCTGTTGGGCTTTGTTGGTAATATATAGAAATGCCGATGATTTATGTGGGTTTATTTTATAGCCTGCAACTTTGCTAAAGTTGTTTATTATTTCAAGTAGTTTTTTACTGGATTCTGTAGGATTCTCTAAGTATAACATCATGTCATCTGCAAAGAGTGATAGCTTTGTTTCCTCTTTGTCTATTCTAATACCTTCAATTTCTTTTTCTTCTCTTATTGCTAAAGCTAATGTTTCCAGTACGATATTGAATAACTGGTGATAATGGACATCCTTGTTTCACCCCCGATCTTATTGGAAATGCTTCTAGCTTGTCCCCATTACAAATTATGCTTGCTGAAGGTTTTAGATAGATGCTATTTATTATTTTAAGGAAGACTTCATTTATACCTGTGCTCTCTAGTGTTTTTAATAGGAATGGGTGTTGTATTTTGTCAAAAGCTTCTTCTGCATCTATTGAGATGATCATGTGCTAGTTTTGGTATTGATATGATGAATTATGCTGATAGTTTTCCTAATATTGAACCAGTCCTGCATTCCTGGTATAAATCCTACCTGGTCATAGTGTATTATTCTTGTGATAAGTTGCTGTAATCTATTGGCTAATATTTTGTTTAAAATTTTTGCATCTATATTCATTAGAGAAATTTTCTTTCTCTGTTTTGATTCTTCCTGGTATCAGCACCATATTTGTATCATAAAAAGAATTTGCTAAGACTCCTTCTTCACCTATTTTCTCAAATAGTCTATATAGTATTGGAGTTAACTGTTCTTTAAATGTTTGATAGAATTTGCATGTAAATCCATCTGGCCCTGGAGATTTTTTCCTAGGGAGTTCATCAATGGCTTGTTCAATTTCTTTTTCTGAGATGGGGTTGTTTAAGTATTTTACTTCCTCTTCTGTTAATCTGGGCAATTTATATTTTTGTAAATATGTATCCATTTCACTAAGATTGTCAAATTTGTTGGCATATATAGTTGGGCAAAATAATTCCTAATTATTGTTTTAATTTCCTCTTCCTTGGTGGTAGCTTCACCCTTTTCATTCTTGATACTAGTAATTTGGTTTTCTTCTTTCTTTTTTTAATTAAATTAACCAAAGGTTTATCTATTTTATAGGTTTTTCATAAAACCAGCTCTTAGTTTTATGTGTTAGTTCAATAGTTTTCTTAATTTCAATTTTCTTAATTTTTCCTTTGGTTTTCAATATTTCTAATTTGGTATTTAATCGAGGATTTTTATTTGTTCTTTTTCTAGTTTTTTTTTAGTTGTATGCCCAATTTATTGATCTCCTCTTTTTCTATTTTATTTATGTAAGCATTTAGAGATATAAAACTTCCCCTAAGAACTGCTTTTACTGCGTCCCATAAGTTTTGGTATGTTGTCTCATTATTGTCATTCCCTTGAATGAAATTATTGATTGTTTCTATGATTTGTTGTTTGACCCAATCATTTTTTAGGATTAGACTATTTAGTTTCCAATTGTTTTTTAGTCTATATTTCCATGGCCCTTTATTACATATAATTTTTATTGCATCATGATCTGAAAAGGATGCATTTAATATTTCTGCCTTTCTGCACTGGATTGTGAGGTTTTTATGCCCTAGTATATGGTCAATTTTTGTGTATGTGCCATGTTCCGCCGAGAAAAAAGTATCTTCCTTTCTATCTCCATTCAGTTTTCTCTAGAGGTCTATCATAACTAACTTTTCTAATATTCTATTCACCTCCTTAACTTCTTTCTTGTTTATTTTGTGGTTAGGTTTATCTACTTCAGAGAGGGGGAGGTTGAGGTCCCCCACTAGTATAGTTGTGCTGTCTGTTTCTTCCTGTAACTCCCTGAACTTCTCCTCTAAGAATTTGGATGCTATACCATTTGGTGCATATATGTTCAATTTTTGATCAATTTTTTCTTTTGCTTTGTCTGAGATCAGGATTGCTACCTCTGCTTTTTTTACTTCAGCTGAAGCATAATATATTCTGCTCCAGCTTTTTACCTTTACCCTGTATGCGTCACTCTTTTTCAAATGTGTTTCCTGTAAACAACATATTGTAGGATTATGGTTTTTAATCCATTCTGCTATCCGCTTCTGTTTTATGGGAGAGTTCATCCCATTCACATTCACAGTTACGATTACTATCTGTCTTTTTCTCTATCCTTTCCCCCCTCTCCGTTTATGCTTTTCTTTCTCCTTCCCTGCCCCCACTAGTGTTTTGCTTTTGACCACCGCCTCCTTCAGTCCACCTCCCTTCCTATTATCCCTTTCCCTTTTCTTCCCCTTTACCCTTATTGCTTCTTCCCTCCTTTCCATCCCTCCTCCCTTTTCTTTCCTCTTTTCCCTCCTACTACCTATATGACAAGTTAGATTTCTATACCTAACTGATTATGTTATTCCCTTCCTGAGCCAAATCTGATGAGAGTAAGTTTCAAACAATGCTCATCCCCCTCCCTTCTTTCCTTCTGCTGTAATAGATTTTTGTGTCTTTTCCTGTAATGTAATTTACCCTTGTCTGCCCCCTCCTTTCTCAGTACATTTTCTTAGATCAGATTAATCTACTTACTTGGATCCATTTAACCCACTTGATTAGATTTTTTTTTTATCATTACATCAAAGTCAACTTATATCCACCCCCTTTATGTATACTCCTTTAACATGGTGTAATAACAATACAGTTCCAAAGAGTTACAAGTGTCATCTTCCCTTGTAGGGATGTAAACAGTTTGCCCTTATTAACAACATATTGTATCTTTCTGTCCCATTTACCTTTTTATGTCTCTCTTGAATCTTGTACTTGAAGATCAAATTTTTTTCTTGAGCTCTGGTCTTTTTATCAGGAAGGTTTGGAAGTCCCCTATTTCATTGAATATCCATCTCCTCCCCTGAAAAATCACGCTCATTTTTGCTGGGTAGTTGATCCTTCGCTGCAATCCAAGCTCCTTTGCCTTACGAAATATCATGTTCCATGCCCTATGGTCTTTTAATGTAGAAGCTGCAAGGTCTTGTGTAATCCTGACTGTGGTTCCATGATATTTAAATTGTTTCTTTCTGCCTGCTTGCAGTATTTTCTCTTGAATCTGGTAATTTTGGAATTTAGCTATTATATTCCTTAGCATTTTCAATTTGGGATTTCTTTCAGGTGGGGAGCAGTGGATTCTTTCTGTAGTTATTTTACCTTCTGGTTCTAGGACTTCAGGGCAGTATTCCTTTATGATTTCCTGAAAGATACTGTCCAGGCTCTTTTTTTCATCATGATTTTCAGGTAGGCCAATAATTTTTAAATTGTTTCCCCTGGATCGATTTTCCAGGTCAGTTGTTTTACCCATGAGGTATTTTACATTTTCATCTATTTTTTCATTTTTTTGTTTCTGTCTGACTGATTCTTGCTCTCTCATAGAGTCATTAGTTTCCATTTGTTCAATTCTAATTTTTAACATATTGTTTTCTTCTGTCAGATTTTGTACTTTCTTCTCCAATTGGCCAATTGTATTTTTAAGGGATTTGTTTTCTTCAGTGTACTTTTTTTCCAGTTGGCCAATTGTGTTTTTTAGGGACTTGTTTTCTTCAGTGTACTTCTTTTCCAATTGGCCAATTGTATTTTTTAAGGACTCCTCTACCTCTCTCATTTGACTTAAAATCTTTCTTGAGCTCTTCTAAGAAGGCTTTTTGGGTTTCAGACCAGTTCATATTTCCTTTTGATGTTGCAGATGTGGGTTTGTTGACAATATTGTCCTCTTCAGAATTTCTGTCTTGATCTTCACTCTTTTCATAATATGAATCTATCATACGTTTCTTTTTACTCATGGTGTTTCTTTATTCCCTGGCCTTTACAGAGATTAAACTCTCCTGCTGGGGAGCAGAGGGAACTGACCCAAGCTTCTTGTGTTGGGAACCTAGGTCTTGGTCACTGGCTTCATGTGCTGGGGCCTCTTATGTTGGCAATTGGAGGCTATAGGGTTCTGGCAGCTTATCTGGTGTTGGGCTAGAATCAGCAAGGCTGGGACTTTCAGGCAAATCTAGGTTGCCTGCTTTTCCTTTCCTTTAGCTTTGTTCAACTCCTTTTAGATGGGCGCTGCAGGGTGTTTATCTGCCTGGGGCCCCTTGCAGTGCTACCTCCCTTAGTTCTACTGAGACACTGGGAGACTCCTTTGCTGTAGAATGCCGAGGCACATGGTGGTTTTCTGAGGTGGTTTCCACCGGTTCCCCACCCTCACTGAGGCACTTGGAGGTCCAGCTGTTGGTGTTTGCCTGTTCGACCACCTGGGCTTTGGGATCTCCTCCTGGTTGGCAGTTGGAGGCTGCAGAGTTCTGATAGCTTACCTGGTGTTGGGCTGGAATCAGCAAGGCTGGAACTTTCAGGCAACTCTAAGTTGCTTTCTTCAGTTCCTTTCAGATGAATGCTGCAGGGTGCTTATCCGCCTGGGGCCCTTTGTAGTGCTGCTTCCCTTATTTTTGCTGAGGCACTGGGAGACCCGTTTGCTGTAGAATGCCGAGGCACCAGAATCTCCTCCTGGTGTGCTAAAGTGGGTCTTTCCACTAGCTGGCTGGGTGACTCTCATTCTGTGCTGCTCCCCTTCCCCCATGGTAAGAGGGGCCTTTCCCTTTAATCCCTCTAGCTACCTGGGCTACTGCACAGCTGCACCCCATCTTTCTTCTGGTTCAGCTTTTCCAGTGTTTTTTCTGGGGTGATATTTTCTGGGTTTTCTGAGGTTGATAGGGGAGGGTGAGAGCGACTACCTTTTTACTCCGCCATCTTGGCTCCTGGAAGCGGAAGTCCATGACTCAGTCTTTTGTTTAATGCTTCTTTGTTAACATATTGTTGGTTCAATTCATATGGATGTCATCCATGGAAGGCATTTTAATTCCATTGTTGGAGCTTTGCCATTTCGTATGTGTACCTGTTATTAGCCTTTACCGTTACTTGGTTAAGTGATATTTGCTTATTCCAAAAGTGTTCGTCCAAGTTTTTGTCCTGTTTATCATGGTCTCTAATAATACTGGTCAATCCTCTTCCACCTTTATGGAGAGGTACCCTTGGAGCTGAGGGTACTGTTGACAAAAAACCAACCCACCAGCCAACCAAACCCGGTATGAAAATTTTGCTTTTAATTGTTAAGATCCATTTCCAATTTTGTTATGATATAGTATTGGTACATAATGAAAGTATATTTGATCCAATTCATGTACACTTATTTTCCACACCAAAGCATTTCCAACATGTGGCATACTGGTATTTCTGACTTGTTTTGATGTCTTTTACTTCATTGTAGTATCAGAACACTATTCACTATGCAATTCTTTGCGTCAAACTGATCATAATTACAGTTTTTAGTAAGGCCAGCCTTTAAATCTATGTTGCTCTATCTGTTTCTTAGATTCATAGGAATTGTTTTTATCCCTCTGACTGGGGTGCTAATCCAGTCAATGGTTTTGTCAGAATCTAACTGGCTAGTGTTGTTCAGGGTCTCATGGAAGGAATACAGTCTTTGACCTACCATCTTCACAACATGGATGTTAGGTTGAGCTTTGAGGGTGATGTTATTATTATCATCATCATCAAACTTATTCTCATCCTTTCTGAAGGGGTTCAGATTGAAATAGTCTTGGGACAACTCTCTATTCTGTTCAATTATTCTTTTATATTTAATGTTCTATGGACCATTGCACAGGTGGATAAAATAATTGTTTTTTGTAGTTTAATAAGAGCATTATAAGCTTAGTCTCTGTAGGCTCACTGTAAGTATACTCAGTACAACTTCATACCAGACAGGCCAATATTGTTATTATTATTATTTGCCCCTAAGTGGCACATTAATCATATTCCCCTCTGAGCAAGGGGTCATTTGTAAAGCAGGACTGTGTGTATAAGTCAGGTCTATACAGGTTGGTTAAATTGGACCTAAGATCTGACTATTTTAGGTGCCCCATTATTCTGAGGCCATGTTAACAATGAGAGGAGCAAGATGTGTATTCCTGCATTCTTTTTTTTCCAACTTTATTTTTTTATTAATTTCTTTTGATTTATCAACAATCACTTCCATTAGCTTTTGAGGTTTAAATTTTTCTCCCTTCCCCCCTCCCCAAGACAGCACGCAATCTAATGTAGGCTATACATATACATTCTTATTAAACATATTTTTACATTAGTGATGTTATAAGTAAGAATTAGAACTAATAAGAGGAACCACCAGAAAGAGGAAACAAAACACATCAGAAGGAAAAAAATAGCAAATAGTATGCTTTGATCTGCATTCAGACTGCATAGTTCTTTCTTTGGATGTGGATAGCATTTTCCATTATGAGGCTTTTGGAGATGTCTGAGATCCCTGCATTGCTGAGAAGGGCTAAGTCTATCAAAGTCAGTTATCACTCAATGTGGCTGTTACTGTGTACAACGTTCTCCTGGTTCTGCTCACTTCACTCAGCATCAAACCATACAAGTCTTTCCAGGTTTATCTGAAGTCTGTCTGTTCATCATTTCTTATAACACAATAGTATTCCATTATATTCATATATCACATTCACAATTATGATAACTGTCTTTCTCTCCATCCTTTTCCCCATTTATGCTTTTCTTTGTCCTTTTTCCTTTTCCCTCCTCACTAATGTTTTGCTTTTGACCTCAGTCCCACCTCCCTTCTATTAGCCCCCTCCCTTTTCTTTCCCCTTTTTCCTCCTCCTGCCTATAGGGCATGTTAGATTTCTATACCTAACTGATTATGTTATTCCCTTCTTAAGCCAAATCTGATGATGCCTATAAATATACCATTGAGGCACATTTCACTAGATAGGCTGGTGTTGTCAGATCTGGCCATATTTGTTACAGATATAGACTGATACAGAGTGAAAGCTGGTTTATCTTACGCTCTACCAGTTGTCTAAGCATTTATGTGTATCTGTGATACATTGGTTACAATAATGGCCTTGAGCTACTAAAATTCCTGAAGCGCCTTTTGAATAATTTAAAAAAAGATAAAATTCTGTTCAGTGTAATCTTAATATTATTCATTAGAGCCTATTTATTTGAAAAATGGTACTTTATAAATGGAAAAGTGATAACTCTAATGGAAAATTTTGCCAAATAGAAATACTTTATTTGCTGATGATGACTGATAAAAATTAAATGTATTAAGTTCCTGAATCAACACAATGTGAATGAACATTTCCCCTCCTCTAAATCCACAGCAATAGAAGAAAGTCTTGAAAAAGTGGAGAAATTTAAGGGCAACAAGGCTTCAGTGCACGATTTGTGGGACACTCTGCACACATTAGACCCTGATTTGACGGAAAAGGAATTCCAAGAGGCACTGAAGGCAGTGCCAAAAGATGGTTGGTATTTTAAATATAAAGTCATTCAGTAAACATTTACTCGGTGCCTGCTATGTGCTCATGCTTAGAATTACCATGAGTAAAAGAGGAGAACCAGGGACCAAAGTTCCAAAGACTTTCCTATCTTGGCAGACTCAGGGCTAGATTCTATAAAGCAGGGTCATCTTATAGCCTAATTTAGTGGGAAGAGCTAGAAATACCCTGACCAGGAAGACCCCCTTCTTTGGAGAGCTTTCCCATTAGCTGTCCAGCTTCCCCTCCCACCAAACCTAAGAAGTTAATCTGTAAGCTAAAATCAGAAGTCAACGAGATAGTGAGAAGTCAATGCCAAGTACACCCATGGTACAATAGATAGGGTGATGGACATAGAATCAGGAAGTCCTGAGTATTGTCTCATGGGCGAGGGTCTAAACCTCACCTTTCTCAGCCTTAGTCTCCTCATCTATAAAATGGGGTTAATAAGAGCACCTACCTCACAGATTGTTGTGAGAATCAAATTAGATAACATAAATAAAGCACTTTGTGAACCTTAAAGCACTATATAAATAATAGCTATTATTGTTATTTCCCTAATAAATCTTACTCTCATTGTTTCTGAAGTTCTCTTAGTTAGGTTGACTTTGTTCTCTGGTATTCCTAACTTTAGCTTGGAATTTTGTTCTTTATCTTCTGTGTTCCTGACACCCCTGTCTGTTTACAATCCCAGACTGGTAACCTGACTTCATTTTTAATCAGAACAACTCAGAACAGTATCTGAGCTCTTTCTCATGATGAAATGTAGAATGAAGGAGATAAAATATTCAGAGTAATAATTGATATTTTTGAATGGACAAGTAATGGGCTTAAACAAGTTAAATGAATCAAGAACAGAAATGAGTCAGAGAACCAAAGAGCTGGAAACAATCTCTAAAGATCATCTGATCTAACCTCCCTAGCCTCTTCAGATAGGTGAAAGGCTAAACCAAAACTGATGATTGTTTCTCTTATTTAAAAAAAAAAAGATTAACTCAATAATCACCACTAGGTATATAATTAAACATATGAAAACAAGGAATAAAATCTACATATGTTCTTGGTATTTAACGAAATGAATAAGTATAACAAATAAGCAAAGAAGATGCTTTCATTCTATATTTCTTTCCAGGCATATCTGAGGTTCTATCTTTTCTCTTCCCTCCCGTTCTCTTCTTCTCCTTCTCCTCATTATTCTCCTTCCCTCTGCCTATTCCATTTTCTTTTCATTTCCTTTTGTTTTTTTCCTCTTCTTTTACTTTCCTTCAAGAATATATTTGTCAATGTGAATACAGTTCTGGTTCTGATGACTTTGCTTTATATCACTTCATAGGTCTTTCCATATTTACTGATCTGTTTTACGTTCCTTATTTTTAATGACCATAATATGCAATATAAAATGTAGCTAAAATATAATATTTGGACAGAGAGGGGTTCTTCTCATTTTTCTATTACAAAATAAGTAGCTATGAATAATGTTTATTTTTCCAAATAGTCTTTTTTTTCTAATGCTACTTTGGGATAAATCCTAAAAGTAGAAATTGTTTTCTCAAAAGGTATAGACATTGCCTGGCACATGTGTAGGTGCTTAATAAATGCTTGTTGATTTATTGATTTCTCTGTGACTCATATGGTGTATTGCCATATTGTTCTCCAAAATGTTTGTACCAGTTATAGTCCCTTCAGCATTATTTTAAGTGTGCCTACAGTATATGTTCAATCATTTTTTCAGTTTTTGCCATTCTAATGGGAAATACCTTAAAATTGTTTTGATTTGTATTTCCCTTATTGTTAGGGAATTTTTCTTTCTTCTTACTAAAGATTATTAAAGCAAGGCAATTTCATAGCTTCCCTCATCCAAGGAACTAAAATTCTTCTACCTAGGAAAACTTCTAAGACAATCACAGATCACTCCAGGATTCATGGCTTTCTGTGAGCTGTTCCTCCTAACTTCACTCCAAAATTATAGTTCAGTTTGGTTGGAGAAGGAATGTTTTATTACCCTTTTCTTTTATTATCCATTCTCACATGACATATTTTGACATCACAGTCATCCCACAGAAACAGATAATATATGAAAAGTGCTTTGTAAACATTAAGACATTATATAAAGGTTAGTTAGTTAGTTAGTTAGTTAGTAGTAGTAGTAGTATTCTTTGGTCATATAAAATTTGAAAAAAGTAATCTGGTTTTGCTGACTAACTTTATTGCTCATTAATGACATAGAAACCAGTATAATAATATATAATGTCTTCATTATATCCTGACCTTTATTCATTAAGACTGACATATTTAAAATATTTTGTATCCAAAATATTTTATCTTGCAGAAGATAAAAATGTAGATTTTGACGAGTTCTTTCAGGCTCTAGAAGATACAAGACAACAAGCACAGGAAACTATAAGTAAGAAATGGATAAATGGTGATGCGATACAAATTCACTTTTACTGTTTAGAAATGTAGAGTATTATTCTCAGTCAACTCATGTTAGGAATGCAGACGAATATAGGACAACAGAATTTATGCTTGGCTAATGGTTGGAAGTCTTGACTTGGAATCTAAGAGTTTTTAACAATGAAATGAGAAAGTCCTTTCCCCAGAGAAGCTATGTATTTAGGACTGAATTAGTTTTGAGAATAGTAACTCACATGGATACCTTCTTCCCACCCCCAGACCTTCAGCTATTGGCTTTCTGATTTCCCTAGGGGTGAAGACCCTCTACATATTCATAAGTCTTAAAGTTAGTACCCTGTCCTGTGGCTCAAGATTTGGCATTAGTTTTCCCATGATCCTTTGAACTGCTTCTTTCAGAAACCCATCCCTTATACTGGTTTCTTTAAGAATAACAGAGGTTTAAAAAACACAGGAATAATCAGCTATGAACTTCTATTTTCCCGGTTTTTATGTTACAAGAAAGCATAACTTTTGTTTAGGCAAAAGGACCTCACAGAAGACTGCTTATTTCATAGAAAAAAAAAAGTTAAAAATGTTCAGTTGGCTAAAGAAGGAATGTGCAGATGTTTAGGTTAGAAAAGAAAAGATTTAGTTTGGTTACAACAGCTTTTCCCAGGTATTTGATTCTTATGTTGAAGTGGGATTAGACTTGTTTTTCTTGGCTGTAGGGAGCAAAACTAAGGACAATGGATGGAAATTTCAAAGCCTGACTTATATGCAATATGATGTAAAAACTCTCTTACAATTAGAGCTGCTGTTAGAATATTAGAATAGACTGCCTTGGAAAACATTGGTTTCTGCTCCCTGGAGTTTTTCAAGCAGATGCTGAATGAACACTTGCCATGGATGCTACAGAGGGTTTTTTAATTGGACACAGGTTGACCTGGATGATCTCTTGGTATCCCTTCCAACTCTTAAAAGTCTTTGGTTCTATTAAGGTGTAACTGTGCTAATTGTATTGAGGTCATTGTCGTTAATGCACAAGGGTAATTGATCATATTGGGTTGGGAAACAAAAAATAGTATCCTGAAGGAATGACTATGATCTATGATCCTATAATTCAAGGCAGGCAACTTTTCATAGGATAAAAAGGAAAAATCTGGATTTGGGGCCATTGCTGGAAGAAGAATAAGTCTGGGTGAGTGACAGGAGTGTGGAGGTTATGAGGGAATAATGGGACTTGTCAGTCTGGGGTTGGCTGGTGGGGACTAGCTATCTCTATACAGAAGTTTAGAGCAGGGCACCCCAAAAAGTGATGGAAATGCTGAAGAAGGAAATGGGAGGTTCCAAAATTTCTCTTACTGAACCATTTTGCCCAGTTCTAGCTCCATTAACATGCCTTAAGCATATTTTTAGACAATTTAAACACTACTACAATAACATAGGGAGTGATAGAGCCAAACGTCCTGCAAGGTCAAGTGTATTGTATACTGATGGTCAAATCTAAGACATTTCACATGCATCTGAAGTTATGTCAAAGCTTAGGTAAGCTGTTTACTTGAGGATATCTTTAAGCCTCGTGTTCCTTGCTATTGCCTATATTCACAAGAGATCTTATTTTAGGTTTGAATTAAGTCTGTTTCTTTTTGGCAGGGTCAAAGCAAATAAAGACTTTGATCTTACTGCATTGAAAGAATGAGAATTTGCTACTTTTTTTTTAAGTGAGGCAATTGGGGTTAAGTGACTTACCCAGGGTCACACAGCTAGTACGTGTCAAGTGTTTGGTCTGAGGCCGGATTTGAATTCAGGTCCTCCTGACTTCAGGGCCGGTGCTCTATCCACTGTGCCACCTAGCTGCCCCTGAGAATTTGCTACTATTGGTTCATTTTTATCACCAGAGGAAATGTTGGTAGAGCCCTGGTAAATAAATAAGCATGGGTTCCTGAATGTGATATTACTGAGAATAAACTCATGGCTAGTTTGGCCTTCTTGCCGCAGGTTTCTTCTCTCCCTCCCTCCTTCCCTTCCCCTGGCTACAAAATGTGGTAATTAGACAGGGAATTCCACTTATCAGCCCAGTGGTATGAAAAACACCCTCCTTCCTCTTTTTTTTTTTTAAAGTAAATTTTAAGTTCCCCTCCCAAGTAATTTCCATTTGTTTGCTTCTAGCACCATTTGAAAAAATCTTTGCCTTAAATAAGATCAAAGATGACAAGGTAGCCAAGAAGGACTTGGATTATGTCTTGAAGAGTATGGGTATTATTTTGCCTGAAGAACAGTTGGAAAAATCACTTGTATCTACAGGTGAGTATTTTATTTTTGTAATTTATGATTTTGTGTTATCGATGCATTTAATTTTTTATATCACTAATCCCCTAATATAAACCTCCCCTTATTTCTTTCCCAGCATTGAAAATCTTTATGACTGAGACATTTAAGCAAAAATAACTTATATAGTGACCTTGTCTGACAGTGTTTGCAGCATTCTGCTCCCATGATCCTCTACCTCTCTGTTGAGAGGAGTGAGGTGTTTTCCATTCATTATTCTTTCCCCAAGGCTTCCTTTCATGTTCTTTTGATTTACATGATTAGAATCACTGCACATAATGTCCTCCTGGTTCTACATATTTTATATTGATTTATATAGTTGTTTCCATGTTTCTCTCTAAATCTTCATAGTCCTTATTTTTTAGAAATGGGGATAGGAACTGGACCTGTGATTTTATTGATCTAAGGCATTTCCTTGGTAAGGGAGCTTCCCTTGTCAAAGCAGGTTGAGATTTTCTCTGGAACTTATGATCTTAGAGGGCTATTTGGAATGTTGAGAGCTCAAGTGACTTGCCCACACAGCCAGTATGGAATCAGAGGCAAGATATGAGCCCAGCCAGTCCATTAATATATCCATAATTTCTAACTTTGCCTTTGAGTAATATTGAGTAATTTCCCTCTCTCTTAGCTGAGTTGAGTTATATCACTCCTAATGGGAGTTCTATATATTGTCTGATGTGTTCTAATCTGAGAAACTCCTCTGATTTCTGATTGCTATCCTTTTGGATAAATAGGTTTACTTACTATTCATTATTTGTAATAGTTTTTTTTGTGCTAGCATTTGGTAGGAGGGAGCTAAGCTTTTGACCATAAGCTTGAGGTACTCCCTTCTCTTTAAGGAATAATGATAAGAAGAGTGACTTGAACATAAAAACAATAATACTCCTAAACTTGTAATATTTCCTTAAAGAGGAAGGAATATACAAATCTTATAACCACAAGCTGGGCTCCTTTCTACAAAATGCTAGTTACACAAAAGACCATCACAAATAGTAAATAGCAGTAAACCCATTTACCCAATGAGAAAAAAATGATTATTTCTTTCTTGTATTAATAACTAATTATTGAATCAGGACCAATGATTTTTCCCTTTTTTACTTCTTCATCCAGAAATCAACCAGTATAGGAAATCTCTCTCAAAGACTTTCCCATACTAAAGATCTACATCAAAAACAGTAAAAGAAATTCTAAGTTTAGGCTAATGGATGTATTTCTGTTCATCGTGTTTACTCAAATCGGTCTGGGAAAATGTGGATTCTTCTCCCTTTTGTCAGACAGGTGATATAGAAATTGATGTCTCCGTGACCAAGACATGGGTGATCCAAGTCACGTACCCCAAAGACCCTCATTTTAATAGAGCCCACTTCACATTATAATATTCATTCTCTCTTATTACTTGTTGAACAATGAGAGCTGATTTTCAAAGTGCACTCCTTTTTCAAAAGACCACATAAATATTGAAGTTTCAACAGGTTCAATCTCTTGGCTATCAAAGGGACCATGAGCCTGTTTTTGTTGACTGCTTTCTAGATGTAGTCAATAAAACTGATTTTAATTTACCCAGACACTCTGTCTCTTGGAACTTTTTAAACATCCTACCAATCAGATAAAAAACAAGTTAGAAAGAATATAAAGATTATATACCAGACCATACACAGAGTAAATAGGATTTCCCACTAGAAGTAATACATCTCATACCAGTCAAGGGGAAATTCTTTCTAGGGAGAAAAAACTGGAAATTAGGGCCATATTGTATGAGCTGCTGGGTTTCCCCTCCATGTTGCCAACCAAAGTTTGTTCTTTTTCTCTCTGGTTTCTCCCTGAAGAGAGTTTGGGACTGCATATGTGCTCCCTAAAAGAAAGAAGAATGTCCTTCAAAAGCTTTCATGTCAAATATTCCCTCCCAGCCCTATGCAGGCACACATCATTGAGTCATCATTCTCTTCACCAATGAATGAGAGGATTTTTTTTTCTAATGCAAATGTTTCTGGTTTGAAGCCAGGGTTATCCACTGGTACCAGAAACTCCTGGGTAAAGAAACTCCTTGCACTTGTAGTCTTAGAGCCTTGAGAAGCTCAATGACTTGACCAGGATGACACAACCAGTATGTATCATAGCCAGCTCCTGCTGACTTCAGGGCTGGCTCCCTCTCCATTACTCCAAGGAAAATCTTCTAGTAGCTAAATGAGTAATACCTTGCAATAGCTTACCTTTCTTTACCTTTACCTTTCTCTAAATAAAAGTTTAGAAGTTTGGGTGTTGTGAGTACTGATCTCATTTGCTGTGTATAGTCTGTTGACCTCATTCACCGAACTTTTTTGAACTTCCATTTCCTTGTAATTAGAATCAGAAATGATACGCCTACCTTCCTGGGTTGCTGGGAGTAGCAATAAAACGAGTTTCAAACACTTAATAAATGTAAAATGTCCAGAGAAATTAAAAAAATAATTAAACTTCTCTTTTAATGGTGAATAAATGGACCAATAAATACTTTGTCCATGAATTTTGTTCTGTCCGTCTTTCTCTTTTCTACCTTGCAGATGATGGCTCAGTGAATATCAAAGACTTTGTGTCAACTTTAAGGAGCAGTGACAGTTTCTCCAATTTTGTTGGTAAGAGTTTTGTCAAAATGATTATAGTAGAGTACCAAGCCTGTCGAGTCAGAGTGGTATAGAGGAAGAGTGCTGGACTTGGAGTGAGCATGTCCTGGGTTTGAGTCTTACTTTAGACACTTACTAGCTGTGTGAACCTAACCAACTCATTTCACTTGCCTGAGCCTCAGTTTCCTTTTCTGTCAAATGAGGAGGATAATAATATCTGTCATATTAACCTCAGAGAATTGTTGTGAGAATCAAATGAAGTAACATTTGTAAAGTATGTTGCAAACTTTAAAGAGCTTTATAAATGTCAGTTACTAATGTTATTTGTGCCTGGTAG
This sequence comes from Vombatus ursinus, assembly GCF_900497805.2. NCBI lineage: Eukaryota > Metazoa > Chordata > Mammalia > Diprotodontia > Vombatidae > Vombatus > Vombatus ursinus. Next base: position 10,601,236 of record NW_020954579.1, read on the forward strand.
GTGCTTAAATAAATGCTCATTGGATGAATGACGAGATGAATGGATATGGACTAGATGATAGGATAGTTAGATAGATTTAGAATTGGCTGAATAACCATGTCCAGAGAATAGTCAGATATTTCTTTGGAATGAAATCTCTAGTTAATTGTTACAAGGATCTGTTCTTGGCCCGGTGCTATTTAATGTGTTATTGATGACTTGGATAAAGGTATAGATAGCATGCTTATCAAATTTGCAGATGACACCAATCTGGGAAAAATTAATTTTTTGGATGACAATCAAGATCTCCGAAGTCTCAATGGGATGAGATGTTGGGCCAAATCTATTAAAATGAAATTAAGTGGGAATACGTGCAAGGTCTCTCACTCGAGTTCAAAAAACCAATTTCTCATTCAATCAATCAACAAACATTTGTTAAGCACCTACTGTGGGCTAGGTGCTTGGAGAAGATACAAAGACAAAAGTGATTGTAACTCCTGCTCTTGAGAAGCTTGCAATCTAGTAAGGAGAGCTGAAATATACATAAAGGTATGTGCAACATAGTGAAAAGATAAATTCAGGGGGTGCGTGGGTGGGAATTTATTAGTAGCTTGGAGAATCAAGAAAACCCTCATGTAGAAGGTGGCACTTGAGCTTGAGCCTCAAAAGAAGTTAAGGATTCTAAGAGGTAGAAGTAAGGATGGAGTGATTCTAGGTATGTGCTTGGGGAGGGGGCAGGAAGGAGGGAAGGACACCCAGTACAAAGGTATGGTGATAGGAAATGGAGTGTCATGTGTGAATAAGAAAAGTCAGTTTAACTAGATTGATAGTCTGTATGACAGGGAGCAATGAGTAATGAAAAAGGAAAGGTAAGACTTGGCTTTGAGGGTCAACAGAGAAGTTGGGATTTGATATCCTAAGGGTAGTAGTGAGCCACTAGAGTTTACTGAGGAGGGGAGCAGTGACATTGTCAGACCTGTACTCTAGGAAAAATATTGGGGCAACTGTGTGGAGGATAAATTGAAGAGGGATTTGAGGCAGGGAGATCAGTTAGAAGGCTAATTCAATAATTCAGATGAGAAGTGATAAGGGCATGAACTATGGTGGGGGCTGAGTGAGTGGGCAGAGAGAAAGGGGATCTATGTATAGGAGAGATATTGTGAAAGTAAAGTTGATGATATTTGGTAACTTATTGGATCTATGAGGAGAGAGAGAGAGTCAGGTGTCAAGGATAATACTGAGGCTTTGAGTGACTGAAGGATGCTGCAGTCCCCAGCAGGAATAGGGGACTTCAGAAGAAGGGTAGGTTTTTTGGGGGGAAAGATAATGAATTCTGTTTTAGATATACTGAGTTTAAAATGTCTGTGGGATATCCAGTTTGAAAAATCAAATAGGCAACTGGCAATAGGTAATATGGGACTGGAGCTCAGGAAAGAAGAACTAGCTGTGGATATATAGATCTGAGAGTCATCAGCATAGAGGTGATAATTAAACCTATGGGACTGAGGATGTCACTCAGAGAGAAGAGAGACTTCAAGACAAGAGAGCCTTGATCTGAGACTTGAGGTTACAGTCAGGGTGCTATTAGCATGTGAACATTTTGAAGGCAGGGACTGTTTTTACCTTTCTTTGTATCCCACAGTGTCTATCACATAGTAAATGATTAATAAAAATTTTTTAGTTGATTGATTGATCTGTAAGTCTCTGGTATAATTATCTTACAGAACCTGGTAATTAAAACCCAAGCCCTAATCAGGTGGTCTCTCAGGCTATCAGTTAAGAATAAACATTAAAAGAATACAATATCTAAATAGAACACTGTGACAAAGCCAGTTTTGGTCTGTTAGGATGAAAAGGTATGTTATGTTGTACTATACGTTTGAATGAGAATGGAAATTTACATGGGCACAGAATCATAGAATCCCAGAGCTATTGGGATCTCAGAGGTCCAATTTCTGTCTGAAAAGGAAACCTTCTGCTTACAATACACTCAACAGATAGATCTCAAGCCATTGCTTGAACAACTCCGGTGAGAAGGAAACCTGTGCTTCCCTAAGCTGGTCCATTCCACCATGGGTTAGCTATGAGTGTCTGGAAGTTTTTCCTTGCACCAAGCATAAATTTGCTTCTTTGTATTTTCTAGTCATTATTCTTAGCTCTACAAAACAAATCTAATCCTCTTTCATATAGCAGCCCTTAAGAAAACTGAGGACACAGCTATGTTCTACTCACTACTACCTCAGTCCCCAAGTCTTCTCCAGATTAAATATCCCAGGTTCCTTCAATGGATCTCATTGAGGACAGGGAAAATTGAATTTTTGTCTTTGTATATCCAACACCTAGCATCTGTTGTTCAGTCATTGCAGTCCTGTCTGACTCTTTGTGACCCCGGAGTTTTCTTGGCCATATATTGGAGTGGTTTGCTATTTCCTTCTCCTGCTCATTTTACAGATGAGGAAACTGAGGCAAACAGGGTTAAGTTGGTTGCCCAGGGTTACACACCTAGTAAATGTCTGAGGTCAGATATGAACTCAGGAAGAAGTGTCTTCCTGACTCTAGGCCCAGCACTCAAATCACTGTGCTATCTAGCTGTCCAGTTCCAACACTTGGTATAGTTGGGGCTTCATAAATTATTGTGATTAATTAATTAATAAGGTGTAATCTCTAGGTCCTTCACCTTCCTGATTGCCCCCTCTGAACCTTCTCTAGTTCATCAATGTATTTTTCACAACTGGATACCCCCAAATGAACACAATAGTCCAGATGTGGCCTGACCCAGGGCAGTCAAGACTCAAACACTTCTCTCTTAATCCCATCTAAGTTCATGTTAGCTATTTTGCCTCCAATATTGCATTGTTTACACAGGTTGAGCATGCTATCCACTAAAACTTCAGACACTTTTACAAACTTTCTAGTCCTGACTCCCTAAAACCTTTTCTTCTTTCCTCAACTCCCCATAATATCTTTTCCTCCAATTTGACAGCTGATGATCTTGTTTCCTTTATTGATTAAATAAAGACCATTCACCATTCCTTTTTCTCTTCTTGCCTTCTCTCCATCTCACAACATGTTGACATAATGTCCCACCCCCTTGTACCTCCAGTCCATGATGAGGTGGTTCTTCTTTCCAAGGTCAATGTGAATTTGATTCCCATCCCTTTCTGACTTCTCCTATAGATTGTTTCCTTAGTTATCTCCTGTCTCTAATCATCCATCTCTCCCTATTCACTGGTTCCTTGTGGCTTTCTACAAAAAAGTTCCGGTCTTCCCCATCCTTAAAAAGCCCTCACTAGATTCTTTTTGTTGTTTAGTCATTTTTTCAGTCTTGTGTGATTCTTCATGATCCTATTTGGGGTTTCCTTGGCAAAGATACTGGAGTGGTTTGCCATTTCCTTCTCCAGCTCATTTTACAGAGGAGGAAACTGAAGCAAGTAGAGTGAAGTGACTTGCTCAGAGTCACTCAGATAGTAAGTGTCTAAGGCCAGATTTGAACTTAAAAAGATGAGTCTTCCTAACTTCAGATCTAGCACTCTATTCAATGTACCACCTAGCTGCCCCAGCTAGACCCTACCATCCACTCAAACTGTCACCCTCTAACTTTCCTCCTTTTCTTAGGCTCTTAGAAAAATTGCCTTCCTCTCCTATCACTCTCTTCTCAACTATTTGCTATTTGACTTTTGATATTATTACTCAATTGAAACTGCTCTCTTCAAAGCTGCCAAAAATTTATGTTCATTTCCAAGTCTGAGGACTGTCCTTAATCCTCATCCTCCACGACCTCTCTGCACCATTTGACCCTGTTACTTAATTTCACATGCTTGAGACTGTCTCTTTTCTTTCTTTTGTTTCTCCTGTTGGAGTCCTGGGTCCCAGAGGCAGAGTACAAGTCCCAGGGATGGGTAGGCTAGAGGGCAAGCAGCATGGTTTGGAGCTGTGCGGGAAGTGAACTGGTGCCCTGGTTCTGGGCAAAATAAGGTGAAAGATGCTAAGGGCAGAGTTTAATGTATAAGAATTACTATCCCTAGAAATTGAAAACACTCTGAAGGAATCCTTAATGTCTTGAATATTCAGTTAGAAAAAGCTACTTTTTTCAAGTATATTCTCCTTATTTGCAAGTAAGAACTTAAAAATTCACAAAGACATTTAAAACTTTTTATTTGCTAATCATGGCTGAATTACTGCAAAACTTAACTAATGAAGTACTTGTTTTTCTAGGAGAAAAGGTATTCATAATATTAATTTTTGTTTAGCCCCATGAATGAAATAGTCCATCCATTCTGAATTACTTTAATTTTGTGGGTAGCATTGAGGGAGACCATCAACGCAATGGACCAGAATAAAACAATTCCTTTGCTTGTAAAAGATGTATATGCAGATATACTTCAGCACAGATATGCTTCAGAATCCATGGGAATACAGTCATCTGATCAAGAAATTCAGGATGCACTTGGTGCTCCTGTTCTTGAAGGCGAGTTGATCAAGTACCAACCAGTTTTTGAGGTGGGAGAAGAGGTGCTATAATGGGACAGGCCATCTCCTTCCAAGGGTTTCCGTAGTACTTTGCCAAACGCTAAATGAAGCCTCATCTATACCATTCCTAAACAGCACTGCAAACTTGCTCTAATTGTTCTATATAGAGCACATTTGGAGTGAGAGAACTCTATCTTGCACCCCCTTCACGGTGGTTAATGTTGTCATGAGGATCTTACATGGTCACCATAGTTAGCCTCCAAAGTTGGCCTCATGGCTTCTAGTGCTGGTGTATGGCTATTTAACATCTATAGTATTTCAGAGAGGGGGGAATTTCATTTCCAGAGGAGATAAGTTATCTTCTTTCTTCCTTTTTACTCCTCTTGGGGAAGTTTGAAGAATTCTGTGGTTTCTTCAAATTAAAAGCAATTTAAGAAGATTGTCAAAGAATAAAATAATGTACACTTTTCTCATAGCTATCAGTAAGCTAGAAAGCTAGGGTGATGGACCTGACCAGGAGGCAATGTAATACAGTGGATAGCATGCTGTCTTTGAAGTCAGAAGGGACCTGGGTTTGAATTCTACCTCTGACTCTTGGTAGTCATAAGACCTTGGGAAAAGCATTTAATCTCTTTTCTGCAAAACTAGGGCAGTAATGCCTATTGCACTAACCTCAGAGGTTTTTGTGAGTGAAATACAACAAAAGAGATATTGTTGGGGTTTATATAGTATATATGGCAAAACCCAGACTGTGTAAGCACTTCATACCTCTTACCAAGGTATGTCAACAGTCCACTCTTTCTCTGGATTACCTAACTCACTCCAATCTGCTTTCCTACTAGCAAATCTAAGTTCTTAGATATAGACCATGATGGTATGATTACCTTCAGGGTAACCTTCAGGACTCTTAGGGTCCTAGGGCTAAGTAAACCCTGTAAGACGAAATAAAAAGGTCATGGGGGAAGCAATTTTAAAGTACTTTGTAGATCTATACTCCTAAAACTCTAACTCATAAATCTCTACTGGTCTTCTTACCCTTAACAGTCAATAAGTAGACACAATTGACTCAAAGCAGAGGTGTTTACTGAGCTACCTTTGTAAGAATGGTAGCTACAAAATTTCCCTGTAAACCTGGGTGCATTCTCTCACAACCATTCACAGTAAGTGGGAAGGGGTATACAAATAGAGTACACTAGGAGGGAATACATGTGGGCAAGGTGGCTCACACATCTCATGCATGAGCTGCATGTAATGTCTCTGATGGGCATATCCACTAGGCTCCTTGGCCTGCTTCCTGTAGGGTGTGCTATCTCCTGGTAGGTGACCATCTCTGCTACAAGATGTCATGGGAGGAGGGAAGAGAGAAATATTCCCTCTCTCACCAAGAGGTAAGGAGTGAACCTCCTTAAAAAGCTGAGTTCTTCTCCCATAACTGGCTCTCTTTTAGACTGTCAGAGCTCATTCACCTCAGAACTGTCGCCTTCCTCGACTACAGGGCCTGTTTCCTGCTGGGTATGGTGTCTTCTACTAGGCTAGAGGAAAATCAGTTGATTAGCAATTTCCTGATAACTCCATCTCCCTCCTACCCCTATTCCCTCACATTGCACATAATTTTAATTATTCTGAGATCATAGTATTCTATGATTTGTAGACATAGATGATTAGTGGGAAAATAATTAGAGTTAAAGAGATGGACTTTTGTAGCAATAAACAGCTGAGTTCCTTATACTGATCACATTGCCATCTTTTAGCTTGAAATACTCTTTAAAAGTTTTACAATTAAATATACATAAATTTTCTAGGCCCATGATTTTTATTGGTGTGAGGAAATTTTCTAAAATACAGGTTAGCAACTCATCTAGAACTTTAAGAGTCTTTGAGAATCTCTTGGGATCAATGAGAAGATGAGTTATCTTGCTCATGGTTACATAGCCTTGTGAGATACAACTTGAACTAGGTTTCCTTGATTCCAAAGCCAATGCTCTGTCCACTCTGCCATGTTCCTCTCCTTCTATAGAATAAATTCCTTAGTTTTCTTCCATGCCTGGTAATATTTGTACATCAGTCCTTTTTTAAAGTAATCTCTAATTTACCTTCTAGGTCCAGAGAGAGATAAATTCAACGTATTTATGACAGCCTTGTCGCAGACTGAGAAACTTCCTGTGAAAGATGGTAATATGTTCATACAATAGAAAATATATCAAATGGGGAAAAAACCCTGGGTATTGGGTATATCTTTGTCATTTGAATTGGGTCAGGATCAAGAATCTTAATTTATAACATTTGCCACCAGTCACCTGGGTGAGTGATTGCTTTCTCTTTGATCTTCTGTTTTCCTACCTGTTCAGGGGGATAATGATACCTGCTGAAAGCATCTAACTCAAGGAATAGTGCATGAACAGAACAGAATATTATTTGTCTAGCTCAAATCCCATTACAATGAATTATGAGAAACCATGCAATATATTTGACTCTTTTAGGATTTCTTGATCACCCATTGCTACCTTGGGCAATCTCTGTTCAAAAGGGAAGTTCAAAGGCAAATTTCTCACTTGCCTATCATTCAGATCAAGGGTACTGGCAAAACCTGTCTTTCCATCCTTTCTTACTACTTTATACATTGTGTATGGGAGAACTAGCAACTAGGCTCAAGACCTATTCTCATGAATAGACCACAGTGCCCATACAAAGGAAAGGAGTTTATGGCAAGCCCTCTTGCCTCAAAGGCTCCTAGGCTCTGTTCTCATCCATTCTGCTTTCCCTTGTTGATCTACTCCTACTTAATGCCAAAGCCTCATTTCAAATTCAACTGCTCTCATTCCTTCTGCATAGCCACTATGCTTTTACCTGTCAAGGGTTATGTGAAACATATTACCATGGACTCAAGCTCTGTCAGGACTATGGTCTGCTTGCCTTTCTCAGGCCACTCCAAAATTATCATTTTGGATTCATTTTACCTGAAACTGCTTCAGTTCACACTGAAAACATACTACTAGGTAAGCTTCAATCTTTCTTTCCATACTTCTTGTGCAAAGTTCTCAGGCACCCCCTCGTAATCACACATCAGTCCTCTGGCCATTTTCCTGATATCCCAAATATTCCTGTGGGATGGTGATCACTTGTTACCCCTTTGAAAAGGTTCCATTAAGATAGGAGATGGAAATAATCCTTCCAAATTCTGTTTCTTTTTGTCCTTCAGAAGCTTCAGTGTCTTGAATTTCTTTTTTTTTTTTTTTTTGCTTTTTTTGGTGAGGCAATCAGGGTTAAGTGACTTGCTCAGGTTCACACTGCTAGTAAGTTTCATGTGTCTGAGGCCAAATTTGAGCTCAGGTCCTCCTGACTCCAAGGCCAGAGCTTTATCCACTGTGCCACCTAGCTGCCCCTAGTGTCTTGAATTTCTGGTAAGAATCTTGTTAATCCCCATCTTAGAAAAAGAAAATGAACAAGCCATTAATGAACTCCTTTAGGAAAAAATCCCCAGGGCCAGATGGGGTCACCAGTGAATTCTACTAAACATTTAAAGAACAATTAATTCCAATACCATATAAAGTATATGGAAAAATAGGCAAAGCAGTCCTACTACACTCGTTTTATGACACAAATATGGTGTTGATACCTAAACCAGGAAGAGCTAAAACAGAGAAAGAAAATTACAGACCAATTTCCCTAATGAATATCAATGCAAACATTTTGAACAAAATACTAGCAAAGTGATTACAGCAATATATCACAAGGATTATACACTACGACCAGGAGATTTTATACCAGGAATGTAGGGTTGGTTCAGTAGTAGGAAAACTATCAACATAATTGACCATATCAATAAGAAAACCAGTAGAAATCATGAGATTATCTGAACAGATGCTGAAAAAGCTTTTGACAAAGTATAGCACCCATTCCTATTAAAACACTGGAGAACATAGGAATAAAGGGAGTATTTCTTAAAATGATAAGCAGTATCTATTTAAAACATCAGGAAACATTATCTGTAATGGGGATAAGCTAGAAGCATTCCCAATAAGATCAGCAGCGAAGCAAGGATGTCCATTATCACCACTATTATTCATTGTAGTACTAGAATGTTAGCCATGGCAATAAGAAAAGAAAAAGAAATCAAAGGAATTAGAATAGGCAATGAGGAAACAAAACTATCACTTGCTGATGATATGATAGTGTACTTAGGCAATCAACTGAAAAACTACTTGAAATGATTAACGACTTCAGCAAAGTTGCAGGATATAAGAAAACCCACATAAATTATCAGCATTTCTTTACATGACCAACAAAGCCCAGTAGCAAGAGATAGAAAGAGAAATTCCATTTAAAATAACTGTAAACAATATAAAATATTTGGGAGTCTACCTGCCAAGATAAACCCATCAACTATATGAACACAATTACAAAACACTTTCCACACAAATAAAGTCAGATCTAAACAATTGAAAAAATATCAATTGCTCATGGGTAGACTCAGCCAATATAATAAAAATGACAATTTTGGCTAACCTAATTTACTTATTCAGTGCCATACCAATCAAACTACCAAAAAATTTATTTGATAGAGCTAGAAAAAATAACCACAAAATTCATTTGAAAGAACAAAAGGTCAAGAATATCAGGGGAATTAATAAAAAAAATACAAAGGAAGGTAGCCTAGCAATACTAAACCTCAAACTATATTATAAAGCAGGAATCATCAAAGCTATCTGATATTGGCTAAGAAATAGAGTGGTGGATCAGTGGAATAGATTAGGTACACAAGACACAAGAGTCAATGACCATAGTAACCTAGTGTTTGATAAACCAAAAGATACCAGTTTTTGGGATGAGAACTCCCTATTTGACAAAAAACTGCCAGAAAAACTGGAAAACAATAGGGCACAAACTAGGTACAGACCAACATCTCACACCATATGCCAAGATAAGGTTAAAATGGATGCATGATTTAGACATAAAGGGTGACACCATAAGCAGATTAGAACAACAAGGAACAGTCTATCTGTCAGATCTATGAGGAGGAGAAGAAAGCATGCCTGAACAAGAGATAGAAAGCATTACAAAATGTAACAGATAATTTTGATTATATTAAATTAAAAACCTCTTATACAAACAAAACCAATGCAACCAAGATTAGAAGGAAAGCAGAAAACTGGGCAACAATCTTTACAGCAAGTGTTTCTGATAAAAGCCTCATTTCTCAAAATATAGAGAACTGAGTCAAATTTATAAGAAAACAAGCCATTCCCCAAATGATAAATGGTCAAAGGATATGAACAGGCTGCTTTCAGATGAAGAAATGAAAGCTATCTGTAGGCATGTAAAAAGGTGCTCTAAATCACTTTTTGTTTTTTTTTCTCTAAATCACTTTTGATTAGAGAATTGCAATTTTAAACAACTCTGAGGTACCACTTCATACCTATCAGAGTGGCTAATATCACAAAAAAGGAAAATGATAAATATTGGAGAAGATGTGGGTAAACCGGGACACTAATGCACTGTTGGTGGAGTTGTAAACTGATCCAACTTTTTGGAGAGCAATTTGGAACTATGATCAAAGGACAACCAAACTGTGCATACCCCTTGATCCAGCAATACACCTACTAGGTCTGTATCCCAAAGAGATCATTAAAAAAAGGGGAAAGGACCCATCTGTACAAAAATATTTATAACAGCCCTTTATATGGTGGCAAAATATTGAAAATTGAGGTGATGCCCATCAATTGGGGAATGGCTAAACAAGCTGTGGCATACGAATGTAATGAAATACTATTGTACAACAAGAAATGATGAACAGGCAGATTTCAGAAAAACTTGGAAAAGAATAAAATATGCTTTGATTTGCATTCAGAGTCCATCTGTTCTTTATCCAGATGTGGACGCATCTTCTTTCATGAGTCCTTTATACTTGTGTTGGACCGCTGTGTTGCTCTGAAGAGCTGAGTCATTCATAGTTCATCCTCACACAATGTTGCTGATACTGTGCACAATGTTTTCCTGGTTCTGCTTATTTCACTTTGCATTTTTTCTTTTTGATCTGTTTCTTCTTTCACAACTGTAAGTAATGTGGAAATATGTTTTATATGGTAGCATATGTATCACCTATATCAAATTGCCTACTATTTTTGGAAGAGGGAGGAAGGGAGGAAAATTTGGAACTCAAAAGTAAAAATGAATGTTAAAAATTGTCTTGGCATGCAATTGGGAAAAAAATTTTAAAATACTATTAAAGATTCTTGTTAATTCAGGCCCTACTGTAACTATGAGAGGCCTAGTTGGATATTGGAGGATATTCTTATCTCAGGCTTCCTGCATAGACCCCTGGCATTGGTACCCAGATGCTGAGTTGGCTTTTTTCTTCATGCTGTGACTCCCCATGTTCCAAGGAGTACATCCTCTGTCTTCCTGTATAGGAACTACTGGTGCAAACTCTGTCTCCTCTTCTGTTCTGTGGGGTCAGAGCTTTGATTTGACTTCAGGTCTCCCATTACTAGGGTTCAGGACAGCTTATAACACCCTCTTCAGAGCACTGGCTGATTTCAAGTCTTACCAGCTGGGACTTTTTTCCTTGCCTACACCAGTCTTTTGGTATAGTTCTAGAATGAATAGAAGAGCTTACTTCTATTTTTCCCCCTGGTTTTCTTTATCATTGGCCTTTCTGGGGTCCTTTTCAGTTATTTTCTAGGGTTCACGTGGGAAAAGTGGGCTTCTCTATGACGTTTCCCATTCCCACCTTTAGGCAGAAATCCTGAGAGGTATCTCTTCTCTGGGGCCAAGCTTGGTCATTATAATTACCCAGAGTTTAGCTTTTGTTGGTATTCTTCTTTCCATTTACATTGCTATCATTTTAGTATATTGTTTTCTAGGTTTTACGTACTGTACTCTGCTCTGGTTCATAGTTTTGGTTCTTACAGTATCTATTGGCAGAGTAATTCAACTGTTGTGAACTTAATAAAAAATTAGAAATAAAAAATTATCTTGTATACTTTCCATGGACATCTCTAGTCATCAAATGATATTTTGTTTGTCTTCTTTCTCCTTGTAGCCTTGAAAAAGGGTGTTGATGTTTTTACACATTTGGAAGATGGAAAGATTGGTGTTGAAGACTTGAAGCATGCCCTGGCTGATTTGAATATCAATTTACCAAAGGAAAACTTGGATCAAGTCATTGCATCTTGTGCCACTGATGGTGAGCATTCCTAGAGTGAAGTTCTGTATTATTTATTTACAGGAAGCTGTTAGGATGATTCTTCATAAGTTTAACTGGTATTTTGATGGCTCTGTACTTTTTCTGTGTAAGTACTCCCAAGTCAATGATTCCTTCATTCAGTCCACAAAGCACTGTGCTAATCACTACAGATTCAAGTACAAAGAACGAAACAATCCCTATTCCAAGGATCATCCATTCTAATGGGGAAACAACAAGCATATGTTTAAGTACATATACAGCATAAAAATAAAGTGAATAAATACGAATATGTACAAAATACTTTAAGAGGGAGGTACTAGCAGTTGATGGGTATCAGGAAAAGTTTCATACAAAGATGTTGCTTAAACTGTGTTTTAAATGAAGAAAGAGACTCTATGAACCTTAGGGCATAACCATAATTAGAGGGAATGTTATGAATGATAATCTAGCAAAGGAAACTTAGAAGGAACTGTTGGACAGAAGAACCAGAAGAGAGTATTCATAAAAATCCAGAAAAGTGATGAGATTAAAGAATGGTAAGTTAGGTTGCTTGAGGGAACATCATCATCATATATACTGAAGTCTCTTGGTATAAGGGAAAAAGAGGGGGGGTCAGGCAGACTATGATCCAAATATCATACTTGAGAAAGGAGGGAGAATTTTCTAGTAGATCACAGACACTAACACTGGATTCTATGTTTGGCTTCTGTGAGAGAAAATTGTGGGAGGATTTGAGATGATTAAGGAGAAGGAAAGCATGGAGGTGACACAGGGTGAGAAGAAGAAAGGAAGAGTAGTAGTGGTTGGTAATTACCTGCCTAGGGGCACCAACGCAGCTATTTGTTGACCCAATAACAGTGGTAGAGAGAAAGAGAAATTTGTCCTCTTTGTGGAGCATTACAGAGAACTTTCCAAAACTTATCCATACAGATGGAGAGTGATTCACTTCTGGCTATTCACATGGATAGCCAATGATATTACCGGGAGAAAGGTAAAAATACTGCCAACAATTAGGAAGACTTGGGCAAGAAACTGAAGACCCTAGGAGCACATGTGTTTCCTTACTGCTGCCTCCCGAAGCCAAGGGATGCAGAAGAGAAAAATTTGTCTGGGAAGCGAATAGCTGGCTAAGAATATGGTGTCTGAGAATGGGGTCTAGACATCTGAGCCATTGCTTAAGCTCTAAGGATGACAAATTCCTGGTCAGAAATGGAATATACCTAACAAAGGCTAGTAACAATGTTATTTTCTGGGTGTCTTTTAAATCAAATAAAGTATTTAAACTAAAAAATTATGGGGAGGGAGAAGACCACCTACGTGTGTATGTAAAAATACATATATTTTTGGTATACATACTTTTATATATATGTATATATTTACATGCATACTACACTAGAAGCAGTAGAGAATAGCAACAATGAAGAAAGAAGACTAATAGTTGAGATTGCCAAAAGGTCACAGGAGATAAATCCAAAGAGGGAGCCAATAGGAAAAACCCGTGGCCTCCACTGTTTTGGTAATAAATAAAAGGTAGTAGAAGTCCTAACTCAAGGAAACAAATTTAACTTCATATCACTGAGACTTGGTGAAATGAAACTGTTGACTGGATCATGGCTCTGGATGGATGTATTTCATTAAAAAGAAACAGGATAGATAAAAAGGGAGGTGAGGGTAGCATTGTATACTAAGAATATATAATCATATGAGGAAATCCAGAAACCAGAGCAGGGAAGCGCTGTGGAGAGTATTTGTCAGTGGAGGGGGGAACAAGTGATTATGTCATTGGAGTATACTACAGACCACCTGGACAAAAAGAGGAGATAGATGAGGAATTTGGGAAATGGATCACAAGACTGGCCCAGAGATATGATAATATAGTAGTGATGGAGCAATTCAATTATCCAGACATCTACTGAAGCTGTCTGCCAAGAGCAGAGCAGCTAATGACTTCATAATTGTCTTGTATATGGTCTGATATGTACCCTAGAGATTAAGAAAGCAGATTTCAAAGAGGTCAGAGGGAAGAATAGGTAGGATCTTATGGACAAGATCCTGCTATGGAAATCAGTCCAGGAGGGATGGGGATATGCTCAAGAAGGAAATTTTGATGACAAGGGGAAGAATTCCTTTAGGAGGAAAAATGGGATTTGTCTGAAGAGACTGATGTGGATGCATAGTGAACTCACCAACCAACTTTGATTAAAAAAAATACAGATGGTAGAAGCAAACCCAGGTTAACAGATGGTGGTTATGAGTAAGACATGGGCCTAGAAAAAATAATGTCACTAATGCTGAACTTCAGAATGAGGTGAGGCTGCTGAGAGAAACCAAGAACAATAAAAAAAGTTTTCTCTCAATATATAAGAAACAGGAGCACAAACGAAGAGATCATATCTTTGGTTGGAGTATATGGGAAGATGATAAATGACAATGAAGAAAAGGCAGAGCTGTGTAATTCTTACTTTGTTTTTCTCTGCCAAGAGGAATGACCCCTGTACTAGAAATGACATAAAAAATATCTGAGAAGTCATATCATGAGATATTAAGAGAGCATTTAGTTTGCCTTTGATGAGTTTAAGTCACCTGGTCTAGAGGTTGCAAATTATATAGGCTAGTGAATTTGGCTTTCATGCCTTGGAAGATCCTAGAATGGATCATTGAAGAGATAATTGATGACATCAGAAGGGGGATACAAGGAGCCAGTTTGCTTCATGCCAGACTAACCTCATCTCCTTTTTCTAACAGCATTATTAAACTAGTTGATGAGGGAAATGTTATGAACATAGGTACTTAGACCTTAACAAAGCTTTTGTTAAATTATCTCATACTCTTCTTTTGGAGAAGATGAAAATATGTGGACTAGGTAATAATACATTTTGGTCGATTCAGAACTGTTTGGTTGGCAGGACCCAAAGAGTAATTGTTAATGATCCAGTGCCAGTAGGACAGGAGGTCTCCAATACAGTACTACAGGGATCTATGTTTGGGTAGTCTTTGTGACATTTTTATCTATGACTTGGATAAAGGCATAGATGATAGCATGCTCATCAAATGTACAGATGTCACAAAGCTAGATTGGATAGCTAGAGTACTAGACGTAGAGCCAGCATCCCCAAAGATATTGACAGGCTAGAGTATTGGGTTACATCAAAGTAAATGAAACTCAGTAGAAGCAAATGTAAAGTCTTACACTTACATACAAATATAAAGTCTTATACTTAAGTGTATATAAATATGGAAAATGAATTTGACCAGCATATGATAAAGAATGCATGGTTAGACAGGAGTTGTCCGAAAAAAGACCTGAGGGTTTTGGTGAAATGCAAACTCACTATGAATCAGTGGTAAAACCTAGCAGTCAAAATAGCTAATTTGATATTGGACTGCATTAAGACAGATATAGTTTCTAGGAGTAGTGAGGAAATAGTCCCGTTGTAGTATATTCCCTCATCAGGTCTCATTTGAAGTACTTTGTTTGGTTCTGGACAACACATTTTAAGAAGGACATTGATAAAAAAAAAAAAAGAAGGATATCGATAATCTAGAGAGGGTTCAGGGGAGGGCAACCAGGATTATGCAGGAATTTTTAGTTCCTGTCCAATGAAGATTGGTTAAGGGAAGTGAGAATGTATAGTCTGGAGAAGAGAAAACATAGGGAAATCATGCTAACTATGCTCAAGTATATGAAGGGATATCATGTGGAAGAGGAATTAAGCTTGTCTGTGGCCTCAGAGGGTAAATACAAGAATGATGAACAGAAATTGCAAAGAGACAAGTTTACATTTGATATCAGAGCGTTAAACAGAGTTAAAACTGTCCAAAATGGAATGAGCTACTCTGAGAGTTGGTAGGTGACCCTTTCTTGGAGATCTTCTGGGGGGCTGGAAGATCATTTTATGAGTATACTATAATGAGGTTATTAAAAAAAAGACCCCAAACCAGGCCAAGAAATTGACTTAATTTACCATAATTAGTTTATCAGTCTAGCTCACTTTTTCCCTACCTCAAAAAATTAAAGCCACTTCTCCCCCAAAAAATGCCTGAGCTTTTTGAAGTTGTTACCAAAAGTTACTGAAGGGCAGCTATAGGAAAGGCATCATTTCATTTGAGGAAACAAGCAGAACACCAAGCCAAGATTATAGCCCCCATTTCTTCAGTTTTAAATTTAATAGAGATACATGTAAAGTCTTTTTCTTGGGTTTGAAAAAATAAACCTCAGAAATATTAAATGGAAGAGGCACACCTAGACAGTAGCTAATAGGAAAAGGGCTCTGACAGGGGGGTCTGTGTTTGAATATCAATACCTTCGAATTTTATACTTACAGAGAATGAGAATTTACAGTTAAAAGATGTCACCAGTGCTTTGGCAGAGACTCCAGAATTTGCTGATTCCATAGGTAAGTGAAGACTGCAGTTTGAAGAAAAATTATTGGATTAGATAACTTTTCACCGTGAAATGTTTACTTAAAAATAGTTACTGTAATATTCCAATTGTGTACTTTTCCATCTTTTTGGGTGGGCATCAAAGAAACCTTGATTATACAGGTGACGTTTCAGCTGATCCTTAAAGTATGGATACAAGTTTGACCAGGGAAAGTCATTTCATTCAGTTAGCCGCATCAGCAAAGATTGATAATAGGGATAAAAGTTGAGACTTGTTTAGGGAATAGCAAATCATTCATTTAACCTAAGGCACAGAAAAATAGGTAGCCTGACACCAGGGCTTGGAGTCATAACTGGATTCCAAAGGGAACCAAATAATTTTTGTATTATACTTCTTAAGTGCTATTTCTAAAGACTTCTCTAACATGGAGTAAGGAGGACTTGAACAATTTTGAGCTGAGGAAACTGTACATTTTCTAGCTTTTACTGAATTGGTTTTATTATTTTTTTTGGTAGAGTAATACAACTACTTTTTGTACTTAACTTACATGGACTATAGGTATTTTAAGTCCTGTGGGGGCGAAATACAACAATCATTGGACTGGGGATTATGATAATCTGGGTTCTCTTAGTACTGGAAGTAAATATGCGTTCTTGGCCAAATCATGTCCCCTCTCCAGCATTCAGTTTTGCTTCATCTGTAGAAGGAGAGGTTGAAATAAATTATTTTTAAGGCCCTCTCAAGTTTAGAAAATTGGTGGTTCAACTTTTCTAATAGATTTGTATACTCCAGAATTTATAGATTTTTGGAAACCATTGGTCTCCATTTCAAAAGAGCAGAGGAAGTGGTTGGCAATTTCTGTGTGACTGTTAGCAAATACATTACTCTCAGTACTGTGAGAGCCAAAACATATTTGTATTATTCATCTATTTCTTAATGAACATTTGAAACCAGTTTTGCCCTTGTACTGTAATATCATTTAATATTTTCCAAAGGTATTTTGGAATTGGAATTTGGAATAAAACTTTTAATCATAGTAGCATTTAATAGTGTTTTTTTTCTTTACACATCCTTGAAGGGTCAGATGTGAAGCAATATGTGGTACTCTAACTGTGGGAGTCAACATTTTCCCCATCTAGCCTTGATTATAGCTCAAAAGTTTTCAGTCGGATATAACTTAGGTTTCCAGGCCATTAAAGCATGTTTATCTCCATCTCTTGAATTAATTTCTTAGATAGTTGTGACATGTCTGTCATATATCTTAAAACATATATAATTTAATTGATGACATATACTAGACCTTATGTCTTCCACTGACAACTACTACAATCATCTGGACATTTATTTTTGTTATGTGTTTTCAGCTTTGCAGCTAGCCTCCTCTGGCCTTGAAAATCTCCATGATAATCTCATTGATTATGATGAACTTAAGGACTCATTGACACAACAGGGTCTTTATGGAGCACTGGAAGTGCTTGAGCAAATATTACCAGAGGTTACCAATGGCGAGCACTTTCGATGTTTTGTTGAACCTTGAAAGCATAAGATGCTTTCTTAAGGAATTTTATATTCTGAATAAATGTCACAAAACACAGTTTATTGGATTTTAGAATCATCCAGTGCAACAGTGCAACAAATTTGTTGTAGACACAGTCGACCACTGTGCTAGGTACTGGGAGAGAGTTATGGTTTAGATAAAATCTTCAAAGAGCTTATATTTTGTTCAGTGAACAAAATACCAACATAGTCATGGAGGGATAGTGATAAAATAGCTCTCTGGAGGTGGTTTGGGAGAATAAGAAGGATTCCCCCTTTCACTTGAAACTATGAGTTGGGAAAGTGGAGAGAGTTCTAATAGATTTAGCGTTCTTAGGGGAGGACAGGGTTTCCATTAAAGTGAATGGGAAGGAATATATAAGATCCTTAAGGTCAAGGACTGTTTCACATTTGTCTTTGTATATCTAGCCTGTAGCACAGTGACTGGTGTACGGATTTGTTATTATTTAGTCATTCAGTCATATCTGAGTCTTGTGACCCCATGGCCCATAGCACACTTAGCTCTTCTGTCTTCTGCTATCTCCCAAAGTCTGTCCAAGTTCATGTTCATTGCTTTCATGACACTATCTATCCATCTTATCCCCTACTATCCCCTTCTCTTTTTGCCTTCAGTCTTTCCCAGCATCAATCTTTTCCAATGAGTCCTTCTTCTCATTATATGACCAAAGTATTTAACTTTCAGTTTCAGTATTTGTCCCTCCAATGAATAGTCAGTGTTAATTTATTTAAGTATTGGCTGATTTGATCTCTTTGCTATCCAGTAAGTACTTAACAAATATTTGATTGATTCATTCAAATAACTGAATTTTGCTTCATGTTGCAGAACAAGGTCAGGTAGATTTATCTAAATTCATGGGCATCTTATCCAAAGTGATGCTGATTCCTGAAGCTGCTGGTAAGTTTGTTTTGTTTTCTACCCTGTCTCTTTCCAAGGGAACTTGCTATGGTTCTTAAGTTACTGTTTTGGAATTGTGATTTCCTTGGAATAGGGAACTCCCAGTGAGAAAATACTCTCTACCAATGCAGAACCACATCTGCTCTCCAATTCATTGTCTGACAGTTCCCAGGGACACTAAGGAGTTGAGTGACTTGTCCGAGGTCACATAGCCAGTATGTATCAGAGGAGAGATTTAAAACGAGATCTTCCTGATTCTGGGTCTGTCTCTATAATCATGCTTTCTATAAGTTTATAAATGAGTACAAAATAAATGACTATTTGACTCCGCCTATTTAGGATGCAAACAAATAAGAATCTGGGAGGAAAACACATGAAAAGGGGAAAATAACACTGAAGCAAATTATATAGCAATTGCTTTCAATGATGAAAGACAAAGACATAAAAACTGAATCCAGGCACAATGCAGCTCCTCACTTTAACTTTAGTACTTGGTAAAATCAGTGAGATAGTAGAATTCCCTTCGAATCCGTGCAGCATCTAGGTATTTCTTCCAAAATTCACTTTTGTGGAAATATAAATTGTGATAATAGTACTAACACTACAGCAAAAGAGGTGATGGTGGTCGGGGGGGAGAGAGTCATTGAGGAAGGGGCATGTAGAGGAAGTAGCGTTAGAAAGAACCGATTTTCATATCACTTGAAAAGATTATAGTTTTATTGTGGTCTAAATAGCACGTACTTCTTAAAATTGGGGTTTAGTTATAATCATGATTATGATGAAATTATGATATAATCTTATCTATTGGAGGTTTAGTTATAATTGGTTATAAAATAATTTTTTTAAGCTAGCAGTGTGTTGGTGACTATATGTACTCCTGTATCCACCACAAGGTGGCACATCATGGTAAGAACAGTGGATCAAATCAACCCATTACATTTAGGTCCTCATTCATTTATAATGACATTGGCATTTCTTTCTCCATTGTTTGGATGGGGCAGCATTGTGGTAGTGCATAAGGTGGTTCAGTAAATAAACCATTAAGAGTCTTGTTTCTAATCTAATTTAGTCCATTTTAAGACTAGAACATGAATCAATGACTAATGGTTCACTGCTTATTTCACTGCACTGTGCTCCCATTACCTATTCCTTATCGTAGCCTGCACTCTTTTATACACAAGTTCTTCTGTAGGCAAATGCCAGGGAGCAATAAAACAGCTGTCAATTAAGAATAAAATACAGCACTCAGATAAACATACAAATATACACATATGGATATTCACGGGGAAATGAGAAAGTAGAAATAAATTTCATAGGAAGAATTCATTTCCTTCTTTAAAAATTCTAAATGTGTTCTTATCAGTGAAACTTTCATCATAAAAATCTTATATATCTAGGCAATGGTATCATAGCAAAGATTACCTTATGGCAGGTTTTTGTTAGATTTTTTTTTTCTTCTGTGTGACTCCCAGGAACTTGTGTGAATGTTCCAATGAGAGATGCTGTCTTCTCTCTGTCTCTGTCTCTGTCTCTCTCTGTCTCTCTCTCTCCCTCTCTGTCTCTCTCTCATCAGTGGAACTGACCTTCCTGTTCAGACGCAGGGATCTCATAAGATAAAAAGATATTTTAAAGCATAAATTTCCCTTATTAAATCAAACCTATTGGCCTATAGTATACTAGGGTATGTTATAAAATGTAGTTATGGTGACCTGGGTGGGGAAGTGGGGCAGAAAACTAACCTCTGAGTAATAAAACCTAGATTGGCCCATCTAAGTGTTCTAATAGCAGTAATATACTCATATCTTGATCAACTGAACAAGTTACCCCCAAGGATAACAGTGCAATTGTGATAACTTTTTGAAAGGCCATATCAACAATTAGGGCTTATGACTACCATCCTGCATCAGAACATTGTGCAACCTCATTTGTTCAACAAGTAAAGTCAAACAGAATTTGAGTTCAGACAAGAGAAATCCAGGTAAACTTCTATCTATATTTCAATTTATTTCAGAACTAAAGGACAAAATAAACAAGGAAAACTTATCCAAGGGCCTTCAATGAAATACTTCAATGAAAAACTGTTCCGTGTTGTCTTTCACATCCTTTACCAAAGAATCTATTGGGAATTTATAATGGCCAGATCAGTGATATGCCAGGGTATGCCTGCTGACAAACTAAGGATATAACTTCTGGTGACATAGATATTGAGCAGGACTTTCTACAGTTAATTACATGCTAGTTCCTTAGAATCTTTCAGTCAAATAATTAAGAAATCCAGTGAATGTTCTAATCTCTTTAATATTTAAAATGGGCTTAATACTCACTGTATCACACTCTCTTATATATTGGTAAGTGCTTCTTCACAGATATGATTTGATTTTCTTATATAGAGGGGAAGTAACACAAACCTCTCCTTGTCATTGTTACATTTTCCTATGAGGTTTCTGTATGAAAAGGCACTATGGTATAGAAGATAAAATACTGGACCTAGAGTTAAAAAGAACTAAGGTCAAATCCAACTTCAGACATAAAGTAGTTGTGGGACCCTGGCAAATCTCACTTTAGTCATCTGTAATAATTAAACAAAATACTTCCCCAGCAAGGGTTTTGTGAGGCTCAAGTGAGATAATATGTATAAGGCACTCTGAATATTTCAAAACTATGTATGTCAGTTATTACTGTTGTTATTTTGTCTGATGGAGTTATATGGTCTGATAGAGTTCAGATAGAAACATATCCAGGACAGTTCACTTTTTGGCTATTATTATTTTGCATATTATGTTCTGGAAACTATTGGATATAGGGATAAAATGACCGCTTTTTGTAACTGAACAAAAGTATTGGGACATAAATGTGTCTTCAGTTGGCTATCTAGAAAAGTATCCTTGGGGCTTCTTCAGTAGACAGAATGACAGGGATGGAAATGATGATAATAACAATAATATCATTTATATAGGCTTTAGGGTTTTAAAGTGTTTTATGATGTATATTATCTCATTTCATTGGAGATGATAATGTTAATGTACTTCTTCCTGTTCCTACATTATTTTAATTACTTCCACTATGTCTCCATATTTTGAAAGCTTTTCATCCTACGTAGCTTAGAATTTTGAGGATTTGTTGAGAGCCATATATTAAAATATTTTAAAATTTTGTTTAGAGCAGTTTTATGTCCAGGAAACTGTCTGTGATAATGTTCTAGTTCTGGTAAAATTAATTTTTTTGAATTCTTAGGAATATTTTGGAGTTTGCATTTGTTATCCATTAGGTTATGAAAAACAGCCAATTTCTCATGTATGACTCTGGCCACAAGATTATGTCTTACTAGGTATTTAGTAGGTGCTAATTTTTTACAACCTACAGTGATATGTTGTACAGTTTTTTAAAACCACTTATCTTGTTCTCATTTCTTTTGATGGGGTTCAGATGGAAGTCTGTTCTAGAATAAGTTGTCGTTGTGGTGAGTGAAAGATGAAATGACTGAGGAAACAAAGATTAGAGCTTCTCAGCATTTAGATTTATTAAGCAATGCTTGCCAATTGTCCAAGGAATTGGGACCCGGCCCCTTCCTCAGCTTAGGGCTGGACCCTGAACACAGGGAGCGATAAGCTTTTATACATTAAAAACAATTAATCAAATAAGCCCAATTAATTAAAAGAAAACAATTAACCAGGATATAACATTAGGTAATATGATTTTTAATTGGAGGAAAGCTAGGGACTTTCTAGATTGGGAGAGGGAGTGAACAGGTGCAATTCCCTGAAATCAGAAAAGGAAGTGTCCCATTCCCCTCAGGCATCTTTATACAATCAAAGGAACATGCAAACAATAAGTGACCAATTAGTACAGGACCAGTTCTCAGATAAGATGTACAATTCTGAGAAAACTCCTTGTATCAGTCTTTGAATCTGGGTTTCTGGTCAGCATATCCTAGGTGCTTAGTTAAGGATCTCTAAGCCCAAGTACTCCAGTTTCCTAGACATGCACGGCTAGGTTCAAACAATACATTACGGTTTTCTCTCAATTCCCATAATTGAATAAAGTTTTCTCACAAGACAGAAGTTGGACTAGACCCATAATTGAGTACAAAGGGGACTGAGCTAGCTCCAGAAGAGTCACAAGACAGAGTTACAGTGGCTCACTCAATTTTCACCACCAGTTCCTTCAATTTCCTCACTCTCCTGCTATTATTCTTAGATATTTTAGAGATCTGGCCTTGAAGCCGAGAAGACCTGGGATCAAGCCCTACCTATGACTCATACTGGCTATATGAACCTTGGCTAATGACTCAACCAACTCTAAGAGACTATAAATTGCAGAGAAGGTACTGACCTGCATTGCTATGAGGGAGTTTCTTCATCCAGGAACTCCCCATATCAGCATAAACTCAGGTCCAGTCTCTATCTCTGTTCATGGCTTAGTTGCTTGTGTGTGTGTGTGTGTGTGTGTGTGTGTGTGTGTGTGTGTGTGAATGTAGTAATTGCTTTTTGCAGTTGAATATAACTCATTATCTATAGGCTCCTTGCAAGCAAGCACCTATGATATGACTTTAGCAACAATGTTGCAAGGATGCTATTACACCTCATCTTGTTTCCAGGAGATTTTTACCTCCTCAGCCAGGTCTCCATATTTTGATGATGATTAATGATGACTATGATTCCTCCTTCTAGGAGTTAAAGAGTCTCTTAGTCAAATCAACATTCCCAGAAGTGATGAAAACATCATCGCTGAGCTTCAGGAAAGGCTGAATGTCAGGGGAATCCATTTAAGTGATGAAAATATACAGGAAGCATTGGATGCCACTGTCAGTGGTGAGTATTTCAGTGGAGGGGAGAGCGGGATTCTGTATGCAATCACTCTAATATAGAAGTTTCTCTCAATTAGTTGGTCATGTGCACATGTTTACTTATTGGTTTATTTGTTTGTTTGTTTTAGGAAGCCTAGAAAATTTTATTTGACCTGACCAAATCCTTTTCATTGTTAAGTCCTATATACATCTTGAGATTTTCTTAGGTTAGCTTTTGTTATTTACTTAAGTTTAAAACAATTTGGATTTGTGTCATATACCTTATGCTTCTGTATTTCATTGTTAAAATGCAAATGATTTAAATGGTTTTAAAATATGACAAACCAAGGGTATGGGAACAAGTAATTGTCAAGCTAGTTTTTGGGACAGCTTTTAGTTAGGTTCTGGTTTACTCTATACTTTAATATTTTGTAGACTTGACTTCATAGATCTACTTTTCTCTTTATTGGAATGTCTGAATTGTTTTCCCTCTTTTTTGGCAGAGGATGGAATGGTGAATTTAAAGGATTTTGTCAACAATTTGGCTATGATGAAAAAATTTCGTGACTGCCAAAGTGAGTATGAATTTCAAAACAGGAACATTCTTATTTTCACAACTTTAAAAAATAAGAGTTAACTTAAAATTTATTTGGGGGCAGAAAAGATATAAATGCAGAAAAGTTGTATAGCAGTAAAAAGTGTTAAATAGTCATACAAGATAACAATACAAAAAGTGTTACAAGGACAGTACATGATTAGATTCCACACTGAGTATTTCAGACAGAATGGGCTCTCAGTTCAGAGGAGAGGAAGGGCTTTGTATGGGACTGGATGGGCTGGGAAGGCTTCATGGAAGATGTGAGACTCAGGTGATGAAGTCATACAATGCTGGACTTGGAGTCAGGAAGACCTGAGTTTCAGTTCTTGCTTAGACACTTAGATGTCTGACTTTGAGCAGTAACCTTTCTCTGCCTCATTTTCCTCAGTAAGATGAGGGGATTTGCCTCTAAGATCCCTTACAGCTCTAAATATTTATTTTCCTGTGAGTTAAACCTAGAGGATGGATAGGACCTGTTCAGAATAGCTTGAGCTCACTTATTATCTGAGTGCTATTAGTAAATCCCTACACTGTTAGGTGGTATATTGGATAGAGTCGGGAAGATGCAAGTTCAGATTTGGCCTCACACCCTTATTAGTTGTGCTTATTAGCTGGGCAAGTCACTTAAGCTCTGTTTGCCTCAGTTTCCTCAACTGCAAAATGGGGGTAAAAACAGCACCTACATTGCAGTGTTGTTGTGAGGATCAAATGAGAAAATATTTGTAAAAAGCACTTAACACATAGTAGGAGTCATATAAATGCTTATTCCCTTTTTCCCTTTCACCCATCCTCTAAAGACTCAACTCAGGAACTCAGACTGAGATTAGGGCTGTTGATGTCATCATCTCCAGATCTATTTGACCTCCAGATTTGCAATAACTCCATGGGAGCAGGGTTAGTTTTGTGACATCCCCTCCCTCTGTATTCCTTCTCCCTCTGTGGACGTTCTTAGCCATGGGGTACTGTGGGCAAGAGAATACTGATTGTTCTGATTTGGCACTGATTTACCTTTATTTAACTGAAGTACCCAAAAAAGACTAGAGAGGTCCTCAAACCGAGCTCTATTGATTGCTAGCCAACCATTCTTTAAATTGAACTTCATGGAATCTTAAAAACTTAAATATGGCATGTCTCTCATCTTTCATTTGGGGGTGAATTAATACTTGACGCAACAATGTCATCGCCCTGCCATCTTATAAAAAAGCAGTAAGGAGTTTTGAGAGGAGTTGTTTTGAATTTTTAAATGTTGGCAAACAAAAGCATATGGTGCTTTTTGGTTTTCAGTCAATTTGGAATCCTTATTCCAATACTTGTGCAGTCTTGGGCATATCACTTACCTCAGTGGGCCTTAGTTTCCTCTTCTTTAAAATTTGGGCCAGGGGTGGTGGAGATACATGCCTGTGATTCCTGTTTCTGTTGCTGCTGCTGCTACTGCTACTATTACTACTACAACTACTACAACTATTGCTACTACTACTATTGGTACTATTACTACTACTGCAGCTGCTACTACTACTACTTACTATTACTGCTACTGCTGCTAATATTACTATTACTGCTACTACTACTACTATTACTAATAATTCTACTACTACAACTGCTACTGCTGCTAATACTACTGTTACTATTGCTACTGCTGCTATTACTATTACTACTATCACTCCTCCAACTAGTGCTACTATTACTACAATTACTACCACTATTATTACTACTATTATTACAACTACTACTTCTACTACCACTACTATTACTACTATTGGGCAGTTAGATGTCGTTGTTGATAGAGTCCCAAACCTGGAGTCAGGAAGAGGAGTCTTTAGTTCAAATCTAGCCTCAGACACTTACTAGTCATGTGACCCTGGACAACTCATTTAACCTCATTTACCTCAGTTTCCTCATCTGTAAAATGAACTGGAGAAGAAAATGGCAAACCACCCCAGTAACTTTGCCAAGAAAACCCCAAATGGGGTCACAATGAATCAGACATAACTCAACAACAACAACATTAGTACTGCTCCTACTCCTACTACTAGACGCTGAGCCTGGTGAATTGCTTGAGTCTGGGGGTCTGTGATGCAGGAGGAATAAAGCCAGTCAGATGCCTCCACTAAATCTGGTGCCAATATGGTGAATCTTTGGGATTGGAGGGAGGATGGGAACACCAGGCTACCTCAGGAGTGGTAAATTGGCCCAGGATGGAAATGGATCATGTCAAAGCTTTGGTGCTGACCAACAGTGGTATTGAACCATAGCAGACTGTTGTACTTCCACCCAGAGCAAGATGGAGAGACCTAGACTAAAAAAATAAAATAAAATGATTGAATTAGACTAAATAACTTCTAAAAGCTCAAGCTCTAAATCCTAGGATCTTACTTCAGAGAAGGCAGAAACACAGGGAGCCCCACTTTAGAGAGTGAATATTATTCCCCAGATCAAGTTTTTACATGCTTTTCAAGAATCTTCAACTAATAGTTTTGTCCTTTTGTTCATTCATACATACAGAGATAGAGGATGCATGGGATATGGTCAACAAAATGAGTGATGGGAAAGTCAAGGTTGATGATGTGTCTGATACTTTGGAGAGCTTAGGGATGAAGTTACCTGAGGAAGACCTTCCAGAAGTCCTAAAATTGATTCAAACTGACAGTGAGTATTTGGGCCTATCAGGTTATATCTCCATATATGTATTTATGTGAATGTGTGTATGTGTATATATACATATGTATATATTTGTATGTATGTTCTTTTCAGTGAAAAAGCTAAAAATTAGACAATTTAGAGAATTGGGAGGGAGGTAGAGGTCAGGGCAGTTGTAATAACTGACTTACCTTTAAGTAAGTCACTTACCACCATTCTCTTAAAAACAGAGTGGGAAAGGGAATGGCAGCAGTTTGGGAAAGGAGGCAAACCTGCAGTTAGCAGGAAATTCAATTCACTTTTTATTAAACACCTACTACTTGCCAGGCACTGCACTTGGGTGCTGGAAATAACAAAGACAAAAACTGAGACAGCTCCCACCCTCAAGGAGCTTACATTCTACTGGAATTCTATTAGCTGCCCAGAAGTAACCTTCCTATGTCTTGATAAGCAAAGTGTTAGAGGACATCCCATACCTCAGAATGCTTATTTCTGGGTTGAATTATCCTACAGAATCTTTGACCCTTTTGCTTAGATCTTCCTTTTTTTTTTTTTTTTTAAGTGAGGCAATTGGGGTTAAGTGACTTGCTCAGACTCACATAGCTAGGAAGTATTATGTGTCTGAGTGAGGCCAGATTTGAACTCAGGTCCTCCTGACTCCGGAGCCAGTGTTCTATCCACTGCGCCACCTGGGAAGCTTACATTCTACTGAATACTTCCATGTATTCACCTAACTAAGGGCACTAGATTGATGTGTCTATGAAATACTATATTAATGTCTACTATTGCCTTTTTTTGCGAGTAATCTTAGGTAGGTATTAGGGGACCAAGGATTTCCTTCTGAGGGCATTGAATCTACAGGAAAGAATTGATGTGTTCTCTTGGGAATAATGGGGAAAAAGAATGTCTTCTGTGCTACTTATATCCATTGCTTAGTATGGTACCTGGCACATAGTATTATGTGCCAATAACCATATTAATAAATGGTTGTTGATTGATACTATGTGCTGGTACCAGCTTGAAAGAAGGGTTCTTAACCCAGATTTCATAGGCCTTCAAGAGGTCTGTGACTAGACTCTAGAGAGGGCATGAACTCGGATGGGAAAAGTTACATCTTAATTTTTAGCAGTCTCTTGATTCCCAAACTCTGTTAGTTGATCAGCATTCAAAAGTCTTTCATGATTTTCTTTTCATGTTTTTGATGACAAAGTATAAATTATTCTTCTGGTTCTGTTCATTTCATTTTGCATCAACTCCTATAAGAGTTTCTGTATCTCTTTGAAATAATATTTTCCCTCACTTCTTATGACTTAATAGTATTCCATTATATCAATGTACCATAATTTGTTCAGCCATTCCCTGATAGGCAACTCCCATAGTTTAAAGTTTTTTTGCTACCACAAAAAGCTGCTAAAAATATTTTTGTTCATATAAGATTTTTCCTCTAATTTTTTATGATCTTTGTGGTATTAGCCTAGCAGGGATATAGTAAAGGGTATGCTTTGTTGAGTAGTTTTTGTGCATAATTCCAAATTTTTTTCATCACAATCTTCACAGCTCTACCAACAGTGCATCAACGTGCCTATTTTCCCACAGCTCCTTCAACATTTTCTTTTTTTGTCATCTTTGCTAATGTAAAGGGTATGAATTAGAAGATCGGAATTGCTTTAATGTTCATTTCTTTAATTATTAGTGAATTAGAGTATTTTTTTCCAAATGACTAAAGATAATCAGGATTTCTTCTCATGGGAATTGCCTGTTCATATCCTTAGACCATTTATCAATTGGGGAATGGGTCTTCTTATAAATTTGAGTAATTTCCTTATGTATCTTGGAAATGAGACCTTTAGCCAAGAAACTTGTCAAGATTTTTTTTCCTGGTTAACTGTTTTCTTTCTACTCAGACATACTGGGTTTGTATGTGCAAAAACATTATACATTTTGTTTTCTGTGATCTTCTCTGTCCCTTGTATGATCATGATTGCTTTGCACATCCATAGATCTGATAGGTAATTGCTTCCTTATTTCTCTAAATTAAAGAATTAAATTCTCTAAAATTAGAGCTAAGTCATATATCCACTTGGGGCTTTTCTTGTTATATGATGTGAGGTATTGGTCTAAATCTAATTTCTACAATATTGCTATGCAGTTTTCCCAGGAACTTTAATCAATAGTGAGAATCTTTACCCCGGAAGCTGGAGTCTTTGTGTTTATTAAATGCAAGGTTACTACATTTGTTTGTTTCTCTATGTTATATCCCTAATCTGTTCTATTGATCTATGTCTCTATTTTTTAAAACAATACCAAATCATTATGATAATTACTGCTTGGTAGTATAGTTTGAGATCTGGTCAACTAGGGTCCCTTTGTACTCACATATTTTTTCATTATTTCCTTAGTGATTCTTGACCCTTCATGCCTCTACATTGGAACTTCATTATTATTTTTTCTCATTCTATAAAGTAATCCTTTGGTAGTTTGGGATTGAATTAAATAAATAAATTTAGGTAGTATTATAATTTTTAGTTATATTAGCTCATCCTACACGTGAACAACTAATATTTCTCTAGTTATTTAGGTCTATCTTTATTTCTATAAACAATTGTTTTGTAGTTTTTTTTTTTTGTAAAAATAAATTTGGATGTCCACTATTGGTGAACCTGTGAATTAGTCCAGTCATTCTAGAAAGCAATTTTGACCTATGTTCCCAAAGTTATTAGAACTGTACATAAAAGTTGACCCAGCTATACTAGTATTAGGTCTATCCCAAAGATATCAAAGGAAAAGGAAAAGGACCTCTATGTGCAAAAATATTTATAGCAACTATTTTCATAGTAGCCCGAAACTGGAAATAAGAAGGTACCCACATATGGGGGAATAGCTGCATGTGAATGTAATGAAATATTATTGTAATGTAATTGAATGTAATTAAAATAGTGTTAATGAAATATTGAATGTAGTGAAATATTATATTATGTATCATTACAAGAAATGGCAGTTTCTTGGGCAGTTTTAGAGGAAGTAGTGAAGACGTCTGTGAACTGATACAGAATGAAATGAATAGGACTAGGAGAATAATTTATACAATGACAATTTTGAAAGACTTTAGAACTCTGATCAATTCAATGATATACCATGAGTCTAGAGGACTAAAGATTAATCTCGTCCACATCCTTCTAAAGTGGTAATGAGCTTAAAATGTAGAAAGAGATACATACATTTTTGGATATGGACAATGTGAGAATCTGTTTTGCTTAACTATGAAAATTTGTTTTAAAGGTTTTGGGTTTTTTTATTTTTCTATTTTTTTTTCAACTAGAGATCAAATGCATTAGAAAGAGATAATAAATACTTGTAAAATACATAGAGAAAAAAAATAAAAGAGAGAACATAAGGAGACAATGAGAGAATCATAGATGAGAGGGTTGGAGAGAAGGATTTGAACCAGAGAACAGAGATGGTTCTTTTGAGGTAAACTTACTAAAAAATGAAAACAACAGCCAAAAAACTTCAGAATTGGATTTGATAGGAGTTAAACAGTCTTTTCATTGTAAGTCAAGCTCAGCTTGTAGTTTTTCTACATAAAATATTTTATTGTCTAAAAGGAACAACACAAACTATTAAGTTTATGCCTTTTTATGCTTATGAAATGTATTATAGAATTTAAAAAAAAATAAGACAAATGAAAGGGACTAGAAGGAGCAGATAATAAAATTAGTTTCTGGGAAGCATTTAATACAAGAAAGTTGAGGATTGTTAGTTTACCAGGTAATTTCCAGTCTTCTGCTTTGTTAAGACTGACTTTAAAAGGCTCTCATTTCTCTCTAATGGATTTTTCCCCCTTCCTTTTGTAGATGATGGATTAGTAAAAATAAAGGACGTTGTCGAGACATTGGCTAAAACTCCACAAGTTACTAAGCCTCATGGTATGAATTTTTTTAAAAGAAGAATGAATTCTCTCTATTCTTGTTTTTGTTAATCTGTTGTTACCTTTTTAAAAAAAGTATGAATCTAACCTTTACCTGTTGTTCTACCAATGCTCTTTCTTCTCCATTTTAATTCTTTTGAAAATGAGAGTATGGTTTTAAATGGCAAAACAGTAATGCCTGATCCCTTGCTAGATTTTTTTCTCTTTTGCTAATGAAGCTTTATTTAATCATGTTATGAGTATCACATGAGATAATGTAAATATTAAAGCCCTCTATAAATGTGATTTTAAAAATTCATCCAATAAGTATTGGATGCTGAAAGACATATTTCTAAGTATTATGAGTGCTATTCAGAGATACAGAAAGCATGATCCTTACCCTAAAGAAACTTATAATTTAGCTGAGGAGAAAAGGCATAAAAACAGGAACATTAAATAACTGAACAAATGTTAAATACAAGTTGACACATGATAACAATGCACAAACAGCACCAGTATCTGAGAAATTTTGTGAGTGAGAACTAATATACTAAATAGACTGATTAGTATAATGAGTTAGGAAATCAGTATGGTAGTGAGTGGCCTGGGCAGGCTTCATGGACAAGAAGGACCCTAAAAGATAGGTAAGATTTTTTTTTTTACATAGGAATGCCACTAATGAACTTCCAGGCTCTAGGAGCTCCAGTAGTAACTGGTGTCTCAAATTTGGCTTCAGTCAAGCAAATGCTGGCATTTTGCTGCTTGTGGCATCCTCGTTAGCTGCAAGCCAATTCTTGGTCTGGAGCCCATGGGAATAGAGCTAATTCTGGGTAGACTATCTCCCTAGGGTAGACTTTCCCTTCTTGGCGTTTGTTAGCTTACTCTGGGCATTAGAAAATAGAAGGGTGCACCTTGGGAGAAGGGATCTGATTTGGTTCAGTTTTTATTGTCCTCAAGTATCTCAGAAGCCTCAAGAGGCCCTGAACCAGTATGTTTAGCCAGATATCCCTGAAACTCTGACACCTGGTACAAGATAGATCCCTTGGTGCTCACTGTGATCCAGAACTCGTCCTTATGTCCATTTTG
Source organism: Vombatus ursinus (assembly GCF_900497805.2). NCBI lineage: Eukaryota > Metazoa > Chordata > Mammalia > Diprotodontia > Vombatidae > Vombatus > Vombatus ursinus. Next base: position 10,632,721 of record NW_020954579.1, read on the forward strand.
GTCCTAGTCTGTACACTCCAGAGCATGGTGACCTTTGGAGACCCCAAAGCTGCCTCGAGGTTGTGTAAGTTTAGACAGATGGGAAGCAGCAAAAAGATTCACCTCCACTTGGTCACGAACTATCTTCAATCCTCTGGATTTTGTGGCTAGTTGAAGGACATTGGGAGACTCTCAGTAGTTTTTTTTTTTTTTTTTTTTAAATATGAAGCTAGCTTTGATTGTTAATCAACCACTCTCCAAAAAAAGAGCATTTAGAAGCTTTAAATAGGCAATATGCTGTTTATTTTTGGCATCAGTTAATATTCTACCTGTGATCACTTAAAAAGTTTCATCTCATTGGTGTCTTCTCAAAAGCAGTTAGCATTTTTTATGGTGCCTGTGTGGTATTTTTCAATTATTAGATAATAATAACACCTAATAATATCTAACATTTAGATAGTGTTTATTACGTGCCAGACACTCTGCTAAGCATTTTACAATTATTATCTCATTTGATCCTCAAATCAACCCTGGGAGGGAGGTGCTATTATCATCCCTATTTTATAGATAAGGAAACTGAAGCAAACAGAGGTTAGGTGTCTTGCCTGGGGTCATATAGCTAGTAAGTACCAGCTGCATTTGAACTCAGATCTTCCTGACTCCAGACCCCAAACTCTCTCCATTGAGTAATCTTACTAGATTACTTCAGATAAGCCATAAACACAAGAACTTTGGCTCTTAAAAATGAAGACAATCCCCATATCAGGCTTTTATATGATTCTGTGTTTTGTTGTTTCTATTGTTGAATCAAGTTATGTTTTTATTTGGATATATATATAGGATTAAAAAATGCGTGGACTGTCGTCAACAGTGTCACTGATGGGAAAATCAAGATGTCTGATCTGTCCCCAGCCCTGGAGAGCTGGGGATTTGAGTTAACTGATGAAAAGCTTAAAGAGACAGTGAAATCTATGGAGTCTGTTGGTGAGTGCTTCAGATAGATGTGAGACAATATTCATTCAGAGTACATGAGAACATGTGTCCTTTCTCATGACAAAGCTAAGTTTTAGTCATAGTGACAGGCCCAATTTCTGCCAAACTCTTTCCAGTTTTCCCAAGAATTATTGTCAGATGGTGAGTTTCTTCCCTAAGTAATTTATGTTTTGGGGTTTATCGAATATTGAGTGAAATCACGTGTTTCTATTTCTTCCTTATCCAGTCTCTTCCAATGATCTACTTTTTTCTGTCTTATGAATTTTTTTTTATATTTTTGAATTTATTTTAAACTTAAGCACAAAATAAGAAAAGGAAAAGAAAACCATTGCCATGTACACAGCAGACCATAAGAGAGGATTCAATATAAAGCAATAAATATCCACTTCAAGAAAACCTATGTGATAAATATTGGACATTTTTTTCAAAGCTGTCCAGCTTTTCTTTGCTTCCTTGTAGGTTTTCTTTTTTCCCCTACTCTGCACTTTTTACTTTATTTTTCCCCCCTCCTTCCCTGCCCTCCCCCACCCAAAGAAGGCTACAGTTAAGCCTGGAGATATATATATATTTCCATACACGTGTGTATATACATATACATATATGTATGTATGTATATGTGTGTATATGTATATATAATACACATATATTATACATATACATAGATATCTATAAACATACACACCTATATACATGTATACTCACACATGTGTTAAGACCATACTATACTTGTTTCTACTTGTCATCTGTTTCTCTGAAAGTAGATATTATCTTCTTTCTTAAGTCTAAGTCTTTCCATGTTTTTCTTAAATCAACCAGCTCATCATTTCCTACACCACAGCAATATTCCAACCTAATCCCATTCTATCTAAGAGATTGTCTATGGACGTTTTTTTCCTAATTTTCTGCATTTCTTGTATTCTTGACTGCATAGGTTTTATTTATACAAGAAAATTTTAATTTAAAATAATAAAAATTATCCATTTTATACTTCAACAATGCTCTCATCTTATAATATGGTTTAAGGTCTGATATTACTGGATCTGCTTCCTTTACATATTTTTTCTTCTGGTGTCTTTGAAGTTCCTGACCTTTTGTTCTTCTAATTGAACTTTGTTAAAAAATTTTTCTATCTCAGTAAGATAATTTTTTCAAAATTTAATTGGGATGGCATCACATAAATTAAGTTAGGTAAAATTGTCATTTTTTATTATATTGGCCATGCCTACCCATGAACAATAAATATTACTTCAGTTATTTAGTTGTGACTTTATTTGTATAAAAAGTGTTTTATGTTTTGTTTGTACGGTTCCTGTTTCTGTTTTGGCAGTATATTCTCAGGTATTTTATACTATCTAGTTATTTTAAATGGTCTGAAATAATATTGAACAATATGGCTGACTGAGTGTAGTTTCCCTATTTTTCTCTTTTGATTAAATCTATTTTAGCTTTAACTTTGTCTGAAATCATGATTACTACCCCTACTTTTTTATATAATAAATTCTACTCCTGAACTTTATTTTATGTTTGTGTGTGTCTCTCATTTTTATAGCATTTCCTAAAAGCAACATATTGTTGAATTCAAATTTTTAATCTGCCATCAGTTTCCATTTTATGGGTAAATTAATCTCATTCACATTCCAAACTATAATTACTTGTTGTGTATTTTCCTCCTTCCTATTTTTCCTCACTATCCTTCTCATCCTATTCCTATCCCTCCTCACTCTTCTACTATACTTCTACCCACTACCTTGCTTTCCTATTCCTTAACCTACCCATTCCTCCCTTATCCTCTCCCCTTCACCCTTGACAGTGGAAAGTCCTTCAATCTTCTCCTCCTCAGTGGTCAGACCCCTACACTGTCCTGAGATTAAAGTTTCTAAGACTGAGGCCACCTTCCAACTCCAGCTGCCCTCAGGGCTTTGTTGATTCAGCAGAGTTGACCCAGAGGTGTTTGCACTTCACTCTGGCTGAACCTCTGCCCCTGGAGGTCAGATCTTTCCTGGGTTCTTCTTAGGGTGCCTGACTTAGGAGAACAATTGCTTTACCCTGACTTTTGTTTATTTCTGTGGCTCTACCTTCCCTCTGAGACAATGTTCTATCTTTTTCTGTGGAGGAAATTTGGAGAGCCAAAAGTTTTCTGACCTACCCTGCCATCTTCCCAGAATCCTCTATCTTTTATGAATATTTTTGATCATTACTGCTTCATATTATACTTGGAGGCTAGGAAGTACTATTTCCCCCTTCATTCCTACTTTCCCTCCCTGTTATATTTTTTGAGATTATCAAACTTTTATTCCTAGAGGAATCAATTTTCAAATTCGGTTCTACCGCTTTTAATTTGGACCTGGTCTATACAGCACAAAGGGAAATAGAGTTTTTCAAATTGCTCTCAGGCTTTACTTTACTCTTCTCTTGGCTCTGGGGGTTTTGTCCTTTTTCTTCTGTAGAAATGATTTTATTGGGTCCTTTTTATTTTTTATTAGAATATCTGATTCCCTTCTCCCCCACTTTTTTTTTTTTGTAGAACTGGAAAGTGTGAATTTACAAGATCTTATCAAGAAATATACTAAGGCCAAGAAATTGAGTAAGAACCAAAGTGAGTATGAATGAATCTTTCATTCCTGTGTTGGCAGTTATGGTTGGACTTATTATGGATAGGAATTTAACTTTTTGCAGTTTCTACTCATTCCTTTTCTTTTTACTTTCAGTAATTGAGTTAATAGGAAAGAGATCTTGAATCACAAGCAGGAATATTAAACTCCTTAGCTTTCTTTTTTATTCTTGAGGGTAAAATTTTGTGTGCATGAAACTAATCAACATAGCTTTTAAAAATAAGATTTATTAATGCAATTTCTAGATACAACCTCTTCCCCAACATCTCAGGAATTGAAACCTCCCTTGTAACAAAGAAAACCAGCAAAAGCAAAACTAACAACCAGTACAATGACTATATCTGGGAACATATGTAACATTCTGTCTCTGTAGCCCCTTGTCTATCAAGAAGTAGGGAAGTATGTTTCCTTATTTGTTCTTTAGAACTAATATTTATATCAATATTTTTAGCAGTTGTGTATAATGCTTTTAAGGCTTTGATTTAATATCATAAAATGTGGTCCCTGCCCTGCTCAGAGTGCTGTAATCTAGCTAAGTATACAAGGTATAAATATAGAAAAGTTAAATAACAGTTCAAGGATTAAATAATTCCCAAAGAAAATATTCAAAATATTATAATCAGATAGTCATGGTTGATTGTATTGTATACTGAGTTATAGATATTGAATGTTATGTCAGATTTAGTAGCTTAGATAAATGTTCACAAAATAACTTTTCATCATAGTGAAAATAGTTAAAATTTATGTACCTATTATTAACATATATTGTTGTTTTCTAATTAAAAGTTTTTAGTAAATTAGTGTTTTTAAATGATAGTTCAAAAAAGAGAAAGAAATCTGTGATCTAAAATTGATTGGGAATCTTCAATGAAGAGGAATAAATTAATCTGGGTCTCTTAAGATAGGTAGAATTTGCCACCCTGGAATGTCATTGGTGAATCCCTCTAGGCTCCCTTATTCTAAGGTCATTTCAGGAACAAGGAAAGCAAATGAAAGTTGAGTACTGTCTTTCTCGTCATCATTGGATATAGGTCAACTCTTGGTTTAGAGTAGTTCCAAATCAACCCCATGGAATCAACCCTATGAAATCGCTTCTCTGTGAATCCCTTCCCCTATACCTCCAGGGTTTTTAGTTACTCTAAGAAATGGGGAAAAGACTTAGTTGCATAACATAAATTGCTCCTAAAATAACAAAGAAACCTTGCAAATCCCTATATAAATGTTACTTGAATTTTAAAAAATCAACCTATTCAACCAAGGCTATCAACATTTTGACATTTCTTATTGAGAGGAACTCTGAAAAGCAACTGAGACAAAATCTGTCTCCATCTCCTTTCGGTCCTAATTTGGGCCCCAAATCTTGCTTGAGGCTTGAGGTATCAAAATGTGGGAAGGAGAAGAAGAGAGTGTCTAACAGTCCAATGAGTACCAGCAGCTTGTGCCTAATTATGAGTTATTAGCTGCCTCCTTGAAACATTCTCTTTACAATAAATTACCATTGATTATTAAGCAGACGAGAAAAAGGAATTCCTAGGTGTCCTTCCACATTATAATTATGGTATGGACAAGCCAGTTAACTTTGCTGTGCCTCTAAGAACTTCCTGTTAAGTCACAGGTGGAGGTCCTATTTTCTATGGAAAGAATTACTCATGCTGATGAAGTCCCAAATTCTTCATTCTCTCTCTCCATCTCTGCCTGTTTATGGGATCATTTAGAGTGAGATCATAGAGGCTATCTCCTCCTGCCCTCTCATTTTGAGGATGAGGAAACTGAGACCCAGATAAGTTCAATGATTTGCCTAAGGTAATAGAGGTAATGGGGCAGCTATGTGGCCCAGTGGATAGAGTATTGGTCTTGGAGTTAGGAAGACTCATCTTCCTGAGTTCAAATCTTACTTCAGACACTTACTAGCTGTGTGACCCTGGGCAAGTCACTTAACCCTGTTTGCCTCAGTTCCCTCATGTGTAAAAAAAAATTAGCTGGAGAAGGACACAGCAAACCGCTCTAGTATCTTTGCCAGGAAAACTCAAAATGGGGTGATGAAGAGTCAGACGTGATGAAAAATGAATGAAAAAATGACAGAGAGGAAAGAATAGGAAAACTTGGGTGTAGAGCTGAGGTCCTTTACCTGCAAATGCAATCTGCTTCCTCTTCTACCAGGATGCCTCTTTTATGCACAAATGGCTATGTCTGTCATATGTTAAGCATGGATTTATGTTTTACTTTTAATAATATTCTACCTATGATGATTTAATAAAATACTGTGTCAAATCTGTCATTGATGATATATTTGACATATTGTTACTGTTTCAAACTCAAGCACTTCATTGCTCTAAAAAATTAAAAAATTCCCCAGTAAGGCTTTCCTATAGATTCTTGACATTCATTAATATGCTTACAATTTGACAGAATTACAAGATGCCTGGATTGTTGTCAACACTGTCTCAGATGGTAAAGTAAAGCCTTCTGATCTGAGATCTATACTAGAAAGCATGGGGATGGATTTAAATCCAGAAGAAATTAAAGAAATACTGAACTATATCCATGTTGATGGTGAGTACTTTACTCTCTCTAGAGTTATTTGCCCAGAGTATACTAGAATATGTCCTTTCCAAGGATAATTAAAAATTTTAGTCATCCTTAGGGAAAGCTAGTTGGCACAGTGGATAGAGTTCTGGGCTTGGAGGCAGGAAGGCTCGTCTTCACAAATCCACCCTCAGACACTCTGTGTGACCCTGGGCAGGTCACTGTGCAGTGGGAGTGCAGATTCAAATGGTAAGAACTACCCAGAGGCCAGACTCGTTTCTCAATAGGTGAAGCTTTATTATCACAAAAGCAGAGAGAACCAAGCAGTGTCAGCAAGCTGGCTGGTTGTTGAGAAGGCCTAGGATTCAGGTTTATATGGACCCAGGGTAGCGGATTTCTTGAGGAACCTGAGGCAGTTTCTAAGAAGTCCCTCCTTGGGGGAGGAACAGGGAGTGGTTTTCCTTTTATGGGGCTTGCTGGCGATGAGCAGGCGGGTGGCTTTTTCCAAGGAGGTGTGTTTTTGCCCTGTTGTTGTCACTCGGGTTACTCTTGGTCAAATTCGGGGGTCATTGTGCATGTGCAAGGGAGTTAGTGCGTTTGCGTGCTCAGGGAAAGTCCCTTAAATTAAACCACAAGGCTGATGCTAATTAGATGAGCCTTGGGCAGTGCTCTGGGTGTGGGGAGGGGATAAAATAATGTGTGTGTGGGGGGGGCGGGAAATAGGGTTCTGTGGAGAAGGATAAGGTCCACTCCAACTTAACCTCATTTGCCTCAGTTTCCTCATGTGTAAAATAAGCTGGAAAAAGACATGGCAAACCACTCCAGTATCTTTTCCAAGAAAACCCCATTGGGATCACAAAGAGTTGGGCGCGACTGAAAAAATGACTGAACAACAGCAAAAGTCATCCCAGGGTGGGTTATATCAGTGGCCTTACTTTTCTGATATATGACCAACAGATTTAGAGTTAGACAAAAGGAATCTTAGAGAGCATTTAGTTTAATACTTTCATCTTACAGATGAGGAAATTGAGGTTTGGAGAAATTATAAGGCTTTCCTAAGGTGACACAGGAATTAAGTGGTAGAGCCTGGATTTAAGCCCAGGTTTTATTATTTCAAATCCAGTATTCTTTTAAATAATACTTAAATTAAAAGTTTTATATAAATATATATGTACATATATATTATGTATACACACATTACATATATATAATTGATGCCATTTATCTTTACATTTCTTTGGGAAGGGTCTCTATTTTTGAGCATAAATTAAATATTTGATAAATCTCAATCCACTGGGCCCAGGTTTTTTGCTTTGGCAGTTCATTTATGTTGATAGTTTACTTGATTTCTTTTTCTAAGATTGAGTTAATATCTTTCTTTATTTCTCTTTTTTTTAGGTTGAGTAATTTATGTTTTTGTAGATAATCACCATTTTCATTTGAATTCTCAGTTTTTCTGGAATATGATTGTAAGTGGTAGTATAAACTACTATTTGGTCCTGGCATAGTGGGTAGTGACTAGAAGACTCTGGGGGAAGAAACCTATCTGGAACATTCCTCAAATTTCTGGATGCTTGCTTTTGACTTTGGGCTGGAACCATTGAGCACTATATAAATGTCACAAATTCTTATAATATCTATTTTTTTCATTTTGTAGAGGATGGAACAATAAATTTAAATGATGTTATCAATAAATTGACACACTTGCAAAAATGGAATGAGAGCCAACGTGAGTATGAAGGAATATTTCCTTTCTTCTATTGTTATATAAATTGTTCCTTTTTATAGATTGATAGGAATTTAATTTTTTAATGGGAATCCACTAATCCTGTTTCTTCTCGGTCCTTTTGTAAATGGGAATATGGTCTTACAAATTATAGCCAGGAATGTAATTCCCTTTGCTTGTATCTTCTTTTTCCATTTTGGTGGTGACATTTTGTCTATTTGCTTAATGAGGTAACCAATATTTATTGAAAAGGTGTTATACCTCTAAGGTGATTTGTTAGATGCCAAAGTCTAAACAGAGATGTATAAGGCATACCTCCCTTTAAAGACATTAAAGTCTAGTTCTGTGAACAAGGAATGAGTTCAGAACAATTCAATAAGATCATAGGAGTAACATAAAGAAAAATATGGTTAATTGCCCATTGAGTGATGTGAACTATTAATGTGATGAAAAAAAGAACTCTCTGATCCTGATTTGTCTGAGGAAGCTTCATGGAAGAGAAAGGAATTAAGTTAGGTCTTGAACTATAGACATCATTTGATGCTGAGGAGTAACTGTTACTGAGTCCCTGGATTCCAGTAGTGACTCAAACTAGCACCAGGTCAAGCAGAAAATGTTTTATTTTCAGACAAGTAGTTCCTTTTCTGGTGGAGTCCCACAGGACAGGATAAGTTCCACAACATGCCTTGATCTTCTCTTTTCTTAGAGGTTCTTCGTCACTCTGGGTCATTGGGATTAGAAGAAGATCTGGTTTGGTACAGGTGTAAGTGGTTTGTAAAAGTACCTTCGGAACTGAGGAAAGCTATGGAATCAGTTTTTTTTTTTCAACCAGAGTCTTTGGATATTTGATAATTTGGGAAAATTACTTTGGATAATTTGGTAATGAGAGGAGTCTTCAAAGGCAGCTCTGAGCCAAATTTTTCCCATCTGAAACCCTAAAGGTACCTTGAGATTAAAGATAGAGATGAGATAGAAGGAAAGAAAGAAATATCCAGTGGTTTGAAAGCCCAGTGGGCCATAAATCACTTACAACCTAGCAATATGAAGCAGTGTAGTAGAGTGGAAAAAAGACTGGATCTGGACATAGAAGCTGGTTTCAAATCCACTCTTGGTTTTTTACTGTCTTATGATTATAGGCAAATCATACAACTTTCCTGGCATTCAGTTTCTTCATCTGTAATATGGAGAGTTGTCATGATTCTAGAGGACTAGTGATAAAGAATGCTACTTATCATTTGACAAATGTGATGGATTCAAGGTGCAGAATAAAGCATATGTTTTCAGATATGGTCAATATATAGATTTATTTTGCTTGGCTATACAAATTTTTACAAGGATTTTGTTTTCCTTTCAATTTGAGGGAATTCAAGGTTGAAGGAAGTGTTGGGAGGGAGACTGGAGTTAGGGTTTCCAAAAGAAGGAAAAAAAAAAAGAAAAGAGGGTCATTGAAACATTAAAAATATTCACAGAAGAAAATACCAAAAAAGTCCAGAAAGAAACATAAGTAAGTAGGATCACTTTGAAAGTTACATTTTGAGTTATAATTCTTTTAAAAATAGATTTTTATTCATATAGTTTGTCTTAACATTGCCTATATCCCTCCCTTTCCCTCATCCCATTAAAACCATCCTTTAAAATTTATCATATTCTTAAGAAGAAAACCAAACTGTACATGATAGTGATGCACGGTTTCCTGTGCAGTCTTCTTATTTTGTTTTACTTTATATATGAAAATTCTCATTTTATTTTAAGTTTAGAATAAAGATAGATTTAAAAATAAAATGTAGGAACTAAGTTGAAAGATCTTGAATCTCTCTTTGAACTCTAAATCCTAGCTTATAGCTATTTACAGGTCATCTTAAATGGTTTTGGAGCATTCACTTTATAATAAGCTGGCGTTGAATAAGTGTTGCCTCAGACAAAATGAGGCCTGAATTTAGGAAGGCCAAGGTCATCCACTGCATTCCAGGCCATCTCCAGTCATCCTGACTTTTGTCTTGCTATTGGACTTCAATGACTCTGAGGAAAGAGTAAGGCTGATGGCTTTGTGAAACTCTGCTGCACTTAAATCCAATTCATATGTAAATCAGGACACTACCCTTGTGATGTCATTAGGCCTCTTTGAGAGTAAAGAACTACCACTACCATGAACTACAACAACAACAAGCTGGTGTTAACTGCAGACCAACCACTCATAAGAGAAAAAGAAGCTTCTAGTATTGTGCCATATTTGGCATGTCTATACTTTTGGTTTTGCCCTGAATTAATATTTATAATCATGAGGTCATTTTTTATTAAATTGACATCTCATCAAGAGCAGTAAAGGTTTGATTTTCTCCTTGGTTAGCCAGTAAGAGCATGTAATATCTTTTAATTCAGATCATTGAACAAGCATTGGTCCAACAAACTGCCTACTATGCCAGGCACCATGCTAAGTGCTAAGTGCTGGAGATTCAGACAATTATACCCTCAAGGAGTTTCTCTTCTATTTGATTATTCAGGCTACTGAGGTGACAAAAAAAAAAAAACCCAAGGACCACAGCTCTGTAGAATGAATATATTTCCTCTTCACCTCCTCCCTCAGTCAGGCTCTTTATAGATTTCTTTAAGCTAGCCAATTTAAAAGCTTAGCACTCTGATTTATTCACCCCTATAGGGTTACAACACGCATATATTGTTGTCACTAATGTCAAGGATGGGAAAGTCAAGATGAGTGATCTGCCATCTACCTTGGAGAGCTTGGGATTCAATTTAGATGAAGATGATATTAAAGAAGTGCTGAAATCTGCTATACCAGATGGTGAGAACAGGTTATTTGCAGAGGGTAAAAGAGGATTTGACTTCTCTAACGGCAAAGCTAAAATTTTAACATTCCCAGAAAATTAAGAATTTGAGACTGGGATTGGGATGGTTGGGGCAATGCCTTTACTTTTTCTGAGTTTTTATTTCTCCTCCCGAAGAGCAAGTGGAAATGGGGAGGTTAGAGGAGTGAGATAGCCAGGTGGTGCAATGGATGGAGCACTAGGCCTGGAGTCAGGAAAACCTAAGCTCAGATCTGGTCTCAGACACTTACTATCTGTGTAACCTTGGGCAAGACTCAACCTCTGTTTTCCTCAGTTTCCTTGGCTGTAAAATGGGGATAATAATAGCACCTACCTCCCAGGATTGTTATGAGGATGAAATGAGATGTGCTTAGCACTTGGTGTATATAAATGCTAGCTGCTGAGGGTGATGATGAGGGTGATGATCAGTGAGAGAATGATGATGGAGGACAAGTAGCGAGAAATCCCTCAAGCTCTCAGGAGCAACTCCCTTTCCCCCACCCGTGCTCATTTTTAGCTTATATCACTTCTTATCTCAGCATGTCCATTTCTGGATTCTCTGAATCTTCTCTGGCATCTCTTTCTCTCTATACTTGGCTTGATTTTTTTAAATGTCTGTAGCTGTTCTGTGTATATACTGGTGTGTTCCAAAACTTCCCGCCTTGCTACCCTGTCCTTCCTTAGCTGTAGCTGAACTAATGAACTTCCTTAGCTGAAGTTGTTCATCTCAATTTTACAAGCATTTATTCAATGGCCTCTGTGTGTCATACAAACATGCATTGTGCTAGGTGCCAGAGATACAAAGGCAAAAACGGAATAGTTTTTGCTCTTAAGATACTTACATCCTAAGAGGAGAAAACAATACACATTTAGATAGGTAAATGTTACATACATAAAAGGTTAGTGCAAAATGATTTCTAAGTTGGAAGAGGGAGCATTAGCAATTAAGAGGTAAGGGAAGGCCCCTGGTAGAAGTGGTGGTGGTTGGCCCTTGGGGACTGTGCCAGTATTCAGGTTTCACCCATATTGCCTAACTGGTACCAAAGTTTGTGGTCAGGTCTCTTGTTTCAGTTCTTCATTGGTCTCTCTGACTGACTAGGGCAGAATGTCAGTTATGGAATTATAAATCATTGCAGAGAGTCTTTTAAAAATATGATAAACAAGGGGAAGAAGGGCTCATTCTCAAACTAGTTTCTGGGAGAGCTTTTGAACTTTGGGCTTGGTCTACACAACACAAAGGAAGAGGAAGGTGACCAAGTCTTCCATGTTACTTTGTACTTTATAGACCTAGTTTTAATTGTTGTTGTTGTTGTTTTTTTTTCGTTTTATAGAAGCTGGGGAAGTAAACTTAAAGGACCTCAAGAAATTGACCAGTGCCAAAAAATTGAGTAAGACCCAACGTGAGTATAAATGCATCTTCTTGTCCTTGTATTGGTATAAACATAAGGATGTAACTTTTTTATTTAAACATGTTCAACATAAAATTAGTAACCATTAATAAAAGTGAATAATCAGCTAAGCATACAAAATAAGAAATCCAATCTCATGTAATTTATCTAGCAATTAACTTTTAAGAACATGGAGTTGCTAGAGGGTCAACCCTCACCCTACTGTGCTTCTAATGTCTAAATATTTTACATAAAATCAACAGAAAATAAACAGGAAATGTGTGTATTTTGTGTCCCTGTCCAAGCTGATCTTAACATTTCACGTCCTTTGGCTTTTTTTTGAAGTTGTGGTCCACGTTCATAATGTTCTGGTTCTGTTTTGCTCCATATCAATCAATTAACAAGTATTTATAGGCATTTACTATGAGCAGGCATTGTGCTTTAATGCTGAGGATACCAAAAAAAAAAAAAGGCAGAAATGGTTCCACACGTTTCTCAGTTTACTTTTTACATGATTCAGTGATTGTCTGGGCCTGTATTTCCTCCATTTGCTTTTCATTGGCTTCTTTGTTTTATCTTGATTTTTCTTTTAGCTTTCTTCAGACCAGTTTTCTTTAGTTGATCTAATACTCTCAATAGTCAGTTTCTTCCAGTGTCTTTTCAAAAACAATAGGCCATCTAGATATACCAACACTTCCAAATATTTCATGTCTACAGCTGTTTTATACACAAACCATTGGAAAGTGGCTCCTGAGAAACACCAATCCCTCAACATTCTAAAGCCTCTTAGAGATACAGTAACAGCAGTATTTGTAGTGTCTATGAAGAGCTATCTCAAATGATATTACAACTCCAATGTGGGATGATGACATAATTTCCACCATCTCTCTTTATTTTTGTCATTGATTTTCAGTTATTATAGGTGAATAAACAATCACTACAGATTATGTCTGTAAAGCTTTTTGAAAACCTCAAAGTGCTATGTGTACATGTGTCATCTAGTAGTCACCTGTCAAGTAAAAGCATGTTTAGGGCAGGGACTGCTTTCATTTTTGCCTCTGTATCCATAGTGCCTAACTTAGTTCATGGCACATGGTATGGCCTAATAAATGCTTTCTGAGTTGAATTAAACTATTAATATTATTACCATCATTTTATCAGCAGCAATAGAGTTTCTCTTTTTATGAAGACAAGCAGGAACATGTGGAATTTTCCCCTTCTTAGAGGTTCCCAAATCCAAGACCCCTTGCTCCAAGCCTTAAATGTGTTTACTTAGATTCACCAGATTATTGATTTGACATTTTTATTTGCCTGTACATATAGGATTAGAAAATGCATGGAGTGTGGTCAACAATGTCAATGAGGGGAAAGTCAATATCAATGATCTAGTGCCCACTTTGAAGAGCTTGGGAATCAGTTTAACTGATGAAGATGTTGAAGAAATAATGAAATCTCTTGAGGTTGATGGTGAGTATTTCAGCTATTTTTCTCAGATTATTTTTTCCATTGCATATGTGTTCTTTCTAGTGGCAAGGCTGAAAATTCAATATTTCCAACATTGGTCTTGATAAGGATTGGGTGATAGTGGCAATGGCCTTACTTTTCAGAGGTCCAAATTTTTCCCTCTGGTAGGGAAATGGCAAAAGACTGATAAGAGAGGGGCAGAAAGCCAGGAATTCTTAACTTCCTAGATAGAGAAGTAGATTCAGTTCTGACCTAGACCATTAGTTCATATTAATTGTTTGTTTCTATGTGCTTATACATCTGGGTTCCTTCAGGCTTCAGACACTGTTTCACTTTCATTTTTGGATTCTACTCCTAGAAGTTGGTCCCCACTGTGTTCAGTCTTTAGAGACCCTTTAAATAAGTGTGCCAGGAGGGAATCCATGCTGTCTTATTGAGAAGCCATTGTTAGTATAGTAGGGAAGACAGTAAAGTTGGCTTGGAGGGAAGAATCCCTGAGGAATAAATAATATGATAATATTATATTAATAACAACATATTAAATAATATTATATATTAACATTATTACACATATAAAATAATAACATATTAAAAGAATAAAAATAATAAGACATTATTATTAATAATACATTGACCAAGGAGGAAATACCTGTGTGAGAGCATAGGGAGGAAAATAAGCTATAGAGAAAGAAGGAGAAACATTTAATAGTCATATGGATCTGAGGAAAGAAGTATGCCAGCTATACTCTTCTGGGGCTGTTTGCAGTTGTTAAATAAAAGCTGGAAAGAGCTGAGTTTGCATTTCTGGGGAACTCTGGCCTATATATCATTATTGCAGTAGCAGGAGATTAGGGAAGTGAGTGTAAGGAGCAGCACATCTCACCTGGTCCAACTCTTCTAGTAGTGAGGCAATATCATCTGGGTGGTTCGGTGTGTTTTTCCTTTTTGTTTCTGCAGTTGATTGCCATTCCCCTGGAAAATGCATTCAATCAACCAACAAGCATTTTTCAATCACTTGTATCAAAGTTATTCCCCCTAGCTTAACAATATTTAAGGGGGTAAATAGATAATTCTAGCCTAGGAGGAGTCCAGCCTCACCACCCCAATCTTCTGTTCCTGCCTGGAAGGAATCAGAGTGTCCCTTATAGAAGGGTGTGCAGAGAAGACTAGAGATATCTATACATGCCTTCCTGTGAATCACATTTAGATAGATCCGGGCAGACACACATAAACACAGGCATAATACAGACCCACATACTATGTATGATTAAAACATCTTATTTTGTGTGCAAATGGATGCTCCAAAGTGACTTATGATAATGCCTTGAAAAGGGTTTGTATTTTATGAGAATCCCTTTGCCTGACAAAGTAATACAGAAAATGTTGCATAGTCCTACTTTGAATAGTGAGTATTTCAGTAAGGACAGTTGCTTTATAATATGGAATCTTCAATCACTTTTAAGTAGCCATATATAGTCTTGTTTTTCTTATAAAATGAAGTTTGGAACTGTTTAGTAGCAGTTAAACCTTCACTGTGAATCATGATTTTTCTAGTGGAAGGTTTTATAGCATAGCTAATGTGGTACAATTGGCGTCTGAGACACACCTCATCATAATGGAAAGAGCACATAATATGAAGCCAGGAGACCTGCATTCTAATCCTACTTCTGATACTTGATAGCTGTGTAGCTACAGATGAGTACTCAGTCTCATCTGTAAAATGGGGTTAATAATAGTTTGTCTAGGGCAGTGTGAACCTTCTGCTTCTGGAATTCACTGAGATATGGTGGAAAGAGCACTTGGAACCAAAGTTGGGAGATCTGGGTTTGAATTCTTACCAAACTGGGGCACTTCATCTCCCTGAGTTTGTGGATGATAATACTTGTATTGCCTGCATTATAAGATCGATGACAGGAAAATATTAAGTAACTGAGCACCGGCCGTGGCGTCAGGAGGAATCTAGTCTCAGACACTTGACACTTACTAGCTGTGTTACCCTGAGCAAGTCACTTAACCCCACTGCCTACTCCCCCCCAAAATATTGAGTAACCTTAGAGGGCTATTTGTACGTATATATATGTGAGTTATTATTGTTATTATTGTCAATATCATTATTGTATAATTATTGTATGAAGATTATAAAATTGTGATTAATATAATTATTATAATTTTCAAAGTAATAATTATTAATATAATTATTATATAGTGATTACAAAGTTGTTAGAAAGGAGATGGGAGAGAACAGTTTTCAAAATAGGTTCTGGAACATCTTTTAATTTTAGCTAGGGCCTCCCAACCCAAAGGAAAATGAAATGTTGACAATTGAAAAGACAATTACCACTCTTTTTGTGGTGGCATTTGGAAATCGAGAGGATGCTCATCAGTTGGGGGAATGACTGGACAAGTTGTGTTCTATGATTGTGATGAAATACTATTGTGTTTTTTTTAAGGTACAAGCTTTCCAGAAATACTTTTTTATTAATTTGGATTATCCTAATCTAAGCATAATGTTTAGAGAAAGGGGAGAAACATAGATGCACACCCCACCACCCCAAATGAAAAATCTCTAACAAACTATTTTGAAGTTATAGTTATAATATTCCTGTATAATATACAAATTTCACAATGAGATAAAACATAGTCATGGCACTCATAAAATTCAGTTAACATTTTACTTCATCAAACAGAGTAGTTGCTTAACTTTCAATTAAGCTAACTATTGGCTAACTTTCAGTTAACCATTCATTCACTCTGTAACTATTCCATTTAAGGATTCTCTTTTCAAGCCAAAGATGAACTGAGGAAATATTTCTATTAACTGAAGTAATCAACTGAAAATATTAAGAAATATTTTTTAAACCTAAAAACTTTTCAAAACTTTTTCTATTAGGAAAGTGGTTAAAACAAAGACCGAGATCTCAGGAATGAATCAAATATAATTACCAAACCTAAATTTTGTCTAGGTAAGAGCATTGGATTTCCATCCTATTGCCCACTCCCCCCACTACTCGCAATACCAAACTCCCTCCAACCCTACCACAACCCACCTAAAGGCAGTATCTTCTTTTACATTCAAGGATTAAAATATTGATCATAGCAAGGAAGACCTTTCAGTCTTTGAGGTGAGTGGTCAAGGAAGGAATTCAGTAGTTTGAGTAAATTAAGTTCATCCAAACTGTATTTTAACATATTATGAACTTTTCCTTTTTCAAGAGTTCTATAAATGTTGGTTGATAGACATGTTTGAGAGCAAGGGAGGAGGGGAAGGAACTGTGCAGTTGGAACATATTCTTCTCTCTCTCTCTTTTTCTCTTTCTCTCTGTCTCCCTCTGTCTCTCTCTCTGTCTCTCCAGAAATGGTTTATGCTTTATGTATTAGATCAATATTAAATTAAATTAAATTGTTTCTGGCAGACTTGTGCCTTAAATACAGAGTATTATATTAATATTTTTTTCTTCAACAAACTTGTCTGGTTATTTATCATTCAAAAACTCCCATGGTACTCTATTACCTTCCAGGAACAGATATGAAATCCTCTTTTTTCTTTTAGTTCCTCTTACATAACTAAATGTCCTTAGCATTCCTCAACAGCCTTCATTCATTCTGGTCTTCAGAGCTCCTGATAGTCTTCTCACCAAACCAGAATAATCTTTTTTCATTCATCTTCTGATGAATAATCTTTTTTTATTCATCTTCTGATGAATAAACTGATGAAGAAATTAATTGACCTTGTTTCCTTCTTTTATGTGTGTCATTTTAAAATATGAACTCAACTATGAGTTCCTTGTACACACATATCAGACTCTTTTTAATTACTCTCCTTTGTCTTCCTCAAAGAAATTATTTGTATCAGGAGAATTTCTTTTTTTTCTTTTTTTTTTTTGAGCTTCCCACACTTCTTGCTTGAGCTGACTTCTCTCATAAAATTTTAAGCCACTGAATCCTACCTATCCTTTCTCTGGATATTGAAATATTTTTTCCCAAAATGTGTATCAGGCTATGTCCAGCTTTCTTCTTTTTCATCATGAATTCTAAAATGGAATCGGCGTTTTCCCCTTCAGGTCCCTATTATTTTTACTTGTACAACAAGTTCCTCCATGTTGGTCACAATCTGACCCAGAATAGAAGTTCCATTTATTGTTTCCTCCACCTTTCAAAGAATTAAAGTTCAATGAATGCAAGTCAGCTTATCAGCTGTTTTGCTTTTTTACAAAGAGGGTTCTAGCAGATGTCCCACTATTACATAATGCTTCATTCCCAGGTTTATGATCTGTTTCTCAGTGTTGTCATCTATTTCTTCCGTCTTTGCACCATACACTAAAGAAGGTGGTTGGCACAATACTCCTCATGAGAATGTTGTTTCTTTTTCTCCCTCTAATGACTAAATGGAAGGTAGTGTGGTAAGTATCATTATCTCTATTGCTAGTCCATCAATGTCTCCAGTTAAATGTGTTGTTAAGATTTTGTTAAGTACTTGCGATGTACAAGGTACTATGCGAGGGAAGCTAGGGCCTGCATTAAAGGCAGAAGAGAAGGAACAAGTATTTATTGAGTTCTACTATCTGTCAAACACTGTGCTAAGTGCTTTACAAGTATTATCTTATCTGATCCTTTCAACAAAGCTGGGAAGTAGGTGCTATTATCCCCAGCTTAAAGTTGAGGAAATTGAGACAGAAAAGGGTTAAGTGACTTGCCCATAGTCACACAGCTACTATGTGTCTGAGGCTGGATTTGACTTTGTGACTCTATGACCATTGCTTTAATCATGGCGGACACCCCTTTTCTTTCCACCCTATTTCTTTCCACCCCTTCAATGAATTATAACACCAAAAGACACCAAGATATAGATCTTTCTGTGAAGGCAAACTCTTAATAGATTTTCTTCTTGCCAATCATGAATTTGTTCATTCATTACAATAGTAGAATTATTGAATAACTGGTATAGTCCATGGCTGTAGAAGAAACTTAATATTATATTGTCAGCTTTCCTAAATTGAGAAAATGATCACATATACAAATACGAATGTGTATATGCAAATATACAGCTATATAATATGAATTGTGGAATATTGTGAAAATCAAATTCTTTTTAAAATTATCTTTATCTTCTTTGTGGACAAAAATATACTAATACAATTTCCCAGTGGAATCAAGAATTAGAGAGCAGGTATGAAAGAACAGATTGACCTTTACAGATCCACCGGTTATTAGCGCTCTCTTCCTCTCCAAATTATTTTGTGTTACATTGCATTTACTTAATTGTATACATGTTGTATCCCCCTGAAGAATGCAAGTTCTCTGAAGGCAAGGCCTGTTTCATTTTGGTCTTTGTATCTCCAGTCAGTCATTCAATAAATATTTACTAAGCACCTATTGTGTGCCAGGCATGGTGCTAAGCTCTGGGCATACAAAGTGTAACCCCTGTCCCAGTGCCTGTTGGTATGAAACTGTCTTGAGGTGGGAAGATATTGAGAGCAGTAGAGCTCTAGTCTCTTCAGTCTTCTTTCAAGCTTCAAGTTGCTTTGGGTGCTTCTGGCTTCTAGTGTCAGAAGAGAAGATGGATGAGGCCAATTCCATTTCAAGTTGCTTGAAAGAAAAGACGTCCAAGTATTGCAGGCAAAGTGGTTGGTTATGAAAGTCATAAAATTTCAGAGGCACCCAGAAGCTCCTTTCTCCATAAAAACTTCTATTACCTCCTCTCTTGGTGCATGAAATTCCTTCTACAAGAGAGAAATCCTTTCATTCCATGTCCAAACAGGAATCCCTGTGGGTGCTCTGCCCAAAGGAATATAAATTTTGATGGCTGAAATTTAGCAAGATATCTTTGGAATACTATTGTGTTACAAGAAATGACAAGCAGAATGATTTCAGAAAAAAACCTGGGAAGACTTATATGAACTGATGCAAAGTAAAGTGAACAGAACCAGGAGAACATTGTACACAGTAACAGCAATATTGTACAATGATCAACTGTGAATGACTTAGCTATTCTCAGTAATACAATGATCCAAGATAATTTCAAAGGACTTAGGATGAAAAATACTATCCACCTCCAGAGAAATAACTAATGGAGTCTGAATGCAGATTGAAGCTTGATTTTTTTCTCTTCCTTACTTTATTCCTTCTTTCCTTCCTTTCCTCCTCCTCTTCATCCTCCTCCTTCTTTTGCAACATGGCTAACATGGAAATATGTTTTCCATGATTTCACATGTATAATTGATATCACATTTCTCACCTTCACAGTAGATGACAAAGGGGTTTAGAGGGAGGGAGAGAATTCAGAACTTGACAATTTTTTAAAATGACTGTTAAAAATAAATAATAAAAATTTTAGAAGACAATTGCCATTCGTCCCCCTACTCTGGCCTATATTTTGTACACCTGCTTTTATAGGTTCCACTGGTTTCACTTAAGCAGCTAAAATACTTCCTTTTTGCATTTTTCAGGAGAAGGCAAGGTGAATTTAAAAGATATTATCAATAAATTGACTAAGGAGAAACAAGAAGAGGTCCAACGTGAGTATGAATGTTAATCTTCCCATTTTTGTATGTATTTTTTTACTTGAAAGAGAAAAGAATTTAACTTTTTACATGGATATCTTCTCCACTCTCATGTTCTTCTCACCTTCAGTCCTTTTAAAATGGATGTATGACCATATATAGCAAATTGGGAATGCTAAAACTCTTACTATAATTTTTTTTCTATTTTGATAGTGGTTTTATGCATTTTCATTACAAGGCTGTTGTGAGGAAAGGGGTTCTATAAGACATGAAGTACTAAATAAATGTGAGTTTATTATTATTTAACCAGTTAGCTGATTTCCATGTATTGTTACTACTATATATAAAATGCTTGGCCAGATGTTGTATGTTCAGCATACAAAAATACGTAAAAGATCGCCCTGATGTGAATACCAAGTATAATGGGTACATGGGGTGTGTCTTGCATACACCCTGTATAGTGGTGCCTCCATCTCATTAAGTGGCTAGACACTGAAGCCTATCCTCATTTCTAAGTTCCTATAAGAGGATCTCAATTACTTGGTTACACTCAAATTCTCTCAAAGCAGTAGGGGTAACCCTGTTGAAGAGAAATACATTTCCTGACTCCCCGTCCAGTGCTAAGCTAAGGGCCCAGGTTGTAAAGAACTTTAACTGCCAAGCAAATGAACTTATATTTGAGCCAAAAAATGGGATCCGTTGAAGTTTATTGAGTATGAGGGGTTTAGGGTGGGTGGTGACATGCTTTAAGGAATCATTTTTGGAAGTGGGAGAGATTTAAAGTAGAGAGATCAAATTAGTGGTTATTGTGAGTTCAGATGAGAGGTGATGGAGGGACTGAACTAGGGCAGGTAAATAGAAAGAAGTAAACAAATATAAGAGATGTTGTGAAGCTAGAAATGACAAGATTTGGCAACTGATTTGTCTATTTGGAGTAGAGAAGAATGAATTGTTAAAGATGACTCTAAGTTAACAATAGCTGGATGACTGGAAGGATGGTGGTGCCCTTGAGACAGTAAGAGGGGAGTTTGGAAGAGAGATGATTTTTTTATTTTTAAAATTTTTTATTAATTTTAACTTAAATACAAGAAGACAAAAAAAGAACATTTCCATGTACACAGCACAGAATAAAAAGAGAATTCAATATAAAATCATGAATTTCCAATTCACACTGTTTACTGTTTTCAAAAACTATGTAATAAATACTATATATCATTTTTAAAGCTACCCTGCTATTTTGTGTTTCCCACTAAATTTTATTTTGTTCTCTGCTGTGCATTTTTTTTATTTTTTTCTCCCCTACCTCCTCATCCTGCCTTAAGGAGGGCTACTATTAGAAACAAATACATATATATATATATGTTTGTAAATATATATGTGTGTATATATGTGTGTGTGTGTGTATGTATGTAAAACCATATTATATATACATCTATTTATTAATTCTTTCACTGGAAGTAGATAGCATCTTACTTTGTAAGTTGATCCTATGTAGTTGATTTGAATATTTCTGTAATAGGGATGATTTTAAGGAGGAATTGAATGAGTTATTTTGAACATGTTGAGTGGATACCTTTGGAACATTCAGTTTGAAATATTCAATAAACAGTTTGTAATATGGGATTGGAGCTCAAAAGAAGAGGCCAGAGCTAGATATACAGGCCTCACAATCAACTGCATATAGATGATATTTAAATCCATGGTTCCTGATGAAATTGCCAAATGAGAGAGTGAACAGTAAAAAGAGAAGAGGACCCAGACAGAGCCTTGGGTTACATTCACAATTAGTATCATGATATGGATTATTATCCATCAAATGAAACTGAGAAGGAGTCATCTGACAGGCAGGAGGAGAACCAAGAGAGAGCCGTTCCATGAAAACCCAGAGAGGAGAATTGAGAAAAGGTCATTGGATTTGACAACTACTATATCATTAGTAACCTTGGTGAGAATAGTTTCAGTTAAGTGATGAAGTTCTAAGTCAGATTGTTTAGAAAAGGGTCTGAGGAACTGGAATTTATAAGGTAGAGGAATGCCACATTCAGCTCTGTGCTTTAGGAAGATCATTTTGGCAGCTGGCTGGAGCAATGAGACCACCTACCAGCTATAATACGAGCCTAGACAAGAAGTGATGAGTGCTTGCACCAGACTGGCTAGAGTTTTGAGAAGAGAAGGAGGCATATAAAAGATTTTGCAAAGATAACACTGACTGGATTTGCCAGCATATTGGATATGAGAAGATGAGTGCAAGTGAGGAGTCAAGGATGATATTGAGGTTATGAACTAGGCAACTGAGAGGAATGGTGGTGCCCATGGCAGTAATATGGAAGCTGAGATTAAGGGAGGGTTTGGAAGGAAAAATAGTGAGTTCTGTTTGGAACATGATAAGTCTGAGATACCCAATAGGCAGTTGGAGATTCAAGACTGGAGGGCAAGAAAAAAGGTTTGGGGTGGAAAAAATAGAGTCAAAAATTATCTATATCAAGATAATTGAATCTATGAAAGCCACAATTGAACATTGTACATGTAAAATCTTCTTTTTCTTTTCTACTTTGTATAAGGAAATTCTCATTTTTATTTTGTTTAAGTTCAAAAAAAATGAAAAAATGTGAAAAAAAGAAAAGGGTCTGAGGAGAGGAAATTGAGACACACAGTAGAAATGGCATTTTTTCAAGGTGTTTGGCTAAGAAAGGGATGAGCTGTACTATTATAGCTAGCAGGGATGGTGGATTCTAATAAGGAATTTTTAAGGATGGTGAACTTGGGCTTGTTGGTATACAGCTGGGGGAAAATAGTACATAGGGGGAAATTAAAGATTGGAGGAGGAGGACGATAGTAGAGGCAATCTTCTGAAGAAGATGGAAGGGGATAGGATTAAGGATGTGTGCAAAAAATTGGCCATGGCAGAGGAGAAGAGTTACCTCTTCATCAGAGTCTTGGGTAAAAGAGGAAATAGTGGAGGAGGATGTTAGAGTGTTGAAAATGAAAAAGGTTACAAGATGCAGAGGAGAAGGAGGTGGAAGCTTGTGGTGAATGGTCTTGATTTTCTCAGTAAAATATGAAGCAATGATCATAGGTAAGGTCATCAGCACAGAGAGATTGCAGTGGGAGTCTAGAGGAGAGAAGAGGTTTTAAAATAGTCATATAGGGAATAGAATAGAGAATAAATTGGAGGAACAAAATGATTGCCTTGGTGCAGCGAGGGCCCAGTTGAGACTAGATGACAAATTTGTAGTGGTTCAAGTTGGTGTAGTTGACTGAATTCTTTCTGCCAAATTCAGCAGTACATGAATGGGAGCTGAGGAAGTGGGTGGTGGGAGTCATGCATGGTTGTGGGTTGAGAATAGTGATAGGAAAAAGAAACCCTAGGATTTTCCAGCAGAGCTGAACTAGTTCACTAAAAGGTTGAAGGGGGAGAAAGTAATCAGATCAGGATTGATAGCCTTGGAAAATTACTGAGGGATGGAGGAACTGGAGATAACAATGAGGATGAAGAATAGGCTTAGAGAGGAGTAAGACATGAGGAGAAGAGATGGAAGCATAGGAGATTATGATTGGATAAAGGAACTTCAGAGCTCTTGAATGTGAAAGTGGAACACTTGTGGGTGATAGCAAGATCAAAGATCTGGCCATACTGTTTTTGTAGGTAAAGTGGGAAGAAGGAGGAGAGTGTATGACAACTGATGACAACTGATAAGATTCCTTAATCCCCTAACTGGGAGTTTAGACTATTTATTGAAGTCACCTAGTATGAGGGCAGAAGTTGAGGTTGACAGGGAGACCGTGAGTCAGGTGTTGAATTCAATGAAGAAGAGGGTTAATGACTTGGAGGGTTAGTAGATAATAGCCATGATGATCTGGGCTGAGTGATAAATTCGGGTACAGTCAACGTCAAAGAAGGAGAGTTTGCTGAGTGATGACAATAGAGGGAGATCCTAGATGTAGTGATGGAGAGTGAGGAGTAGAGGTGTGAGAGATGGTTCAACTACCCCTGGAAAAGATGGCCAGCAATAGAAAGAAATTCAGTGTTATTTTGAGTAAGACCTCAGAGAAATCCAGAAAGTGAAAGGTATGTGATAACAAGATGTCTAAAATGAAGGGAAATTTAATAATTGTAGAACAGGAGTTCCAGAGGACACAGTGGAAGGAACCCAGGGTGTAGGAACAGATAGCCAATTGGCTTGGAGTCAGGAAGATCTGAGTTCGAGTATTGCCTCTGATGCTTCTCAAACAGATTAGCTTTGTGACCCTGGGCAAGTTACATAACCTCTAGGTTCCTCAGGAAATTCCCTAGCAATTAACTACTAAATCATAGACAAGTTATTATCTTAATTAGTAGAAGGAATTTGGGATTGGGTTCCAATCCCAGTTCCGCCATAGTTATGACCTTTGTGACTATGGGCAAATTACTTAATCTCTCAGGTCTTCAGTTTTCTCATATGTAAAATAAAAGCTTTGGTCTAGGTGATCTCCAAGGTCCCTTTCGGCTCTAAATCTGTGATCCCATGATACGAATACATTGAGGGTTTGGTTTTTTGTTGTTGTTGTTGTTGTTTTTAATGATAACAAGAAAATACGTACAGATTCCTTCAGGCTCCTTCACTGAGGTTCCTACCTGAAGATTCCTTGCTCAAGGAGAATTTATTCCCCAAATAAGGTTTTATGTTCCTTTAGATTCAGTTTTTGTTTTGATTTGTATGTATAGGTCTAGAAGCATCCCTTGCTGTCACTAATGTCACAGATGGAAAAGTCAAGGTTAGTGATCTTCCACCTATCCTGGAGTCGCTGGGGGCTAGTATGGGTGAAGAAGAAATTAAAGAAACATCAAAATCTCTTGAGGTTGATGGTGAGTACTTCCACTACCCTATCAGGTTATTTTTCTTAGCATATAAGAGGATGCAGATAGTCTTTCTAGTACTATAAGTAAAATTTCAGTCAGTCCTAGAAGGGTCAAAAATTTTGGAGTAGGGTGACTGGCAGTGACCTTGTCTTCTGAAGTACTTGTTGTTTTTTCCTTTCTGGAAAGAAGTTTAAGAGAATAGAAGTGAGGTATTTGGTTGACAGGATGGGGACAGGGAGGAGGAAAAAAGAGAAAGAAGGGCTGATATTCTATCAGCTTCCCAGAAATAACCCCTTTTGTTCTGATATAGGACACCAGCTTGCATGAGTCATTCTCATCTCAATGTATCCCTTTCCGGGTTCCATCAGTATGAGCATCTTATCCACTTTATTCTTGGGTCCTTAACCCTGGCACTGATTCCTCAATGTACTTGGCTTACAGAGATGCTTTCTATGTCTTTTGTTCTGTGCTGGTGGGCTAGTAAGCATTTCATGCTGGCTGTACATAAAAGTAGCTGCTCCACACAATCTCCCTTCATACTCAACCTAATTGTGAGCTGGTTAATTTGAGACTACCTATTTCTTAGCAGTCTCTATAGTCTGCCAGAGACATCTTAGTCAGTTTTGCAAGCCCAAGGAACACTGGGGGAACCCTTAGAACCAATACAAAGCTTTCAGATGCTTCAAAGGAATTGCTTTTGTTCTGCTTGGAGCCTTTCCCCTTCCCAAATGAGATTGGTCCTTGGATTCTCCTGTGGAATTCATCTATTGCCACAGGGATTGTTGACATGAGTGGTATTTTAATAGATTGTACTCCAGTAAATTAAACACACACCAAAATTTGTCCAAATTGAATTGTGTTTTCTCCCCCTTTAGAAAATGAAAGGGTTGTTCTTGAGGATTTTGTCCAGAAAGTACCCATATCTAAACTATCTTCTAAGATGCAACGTACGTATGAGCACAGCTTCTTCCTTTATTGATTTATATATTAAGATATTTTATAGATAGGAATTTACCTTAAAAAAAGACAAACAACACCGAGTTTCTATCCATCCCTTTTGTCTACCTTCCAGTTTTTATATAATTATATGCATTATCTTTAATAGCAAACCAAAAATGTCAAACCCTTTGCTTCTTTTGGTGTTGAAATTTTGTACTTTATATTAGCCAATCAAAAAATATTTATTAAGCAGGTTCTTTGGCGGGGTCTATAGTTCTTTCAGTGGAAAGAGTTTTTGGATTTGTAACAAAGAACACAAGCTCAAACCCTGCTGCAGACATTCATTAGTGGTATGATCTGACAGCCTCAGTTTCCTCATCTGTAAAATGATGAAAACAGCATCTACCTCCCAGAGTTGTTATGAAAATCAAATGAAATAACATATGTAAAGCATCTTGTAAAATTTAAAGCACTGTATAAATCAATGCTAGCTATTAAGACATGGCTCTGGATTTTCAGGAGATTATGGTCTAATTCTGTTCATTTCAGTAATTATTTATTAAGCATTTACTATGTGATAGGCACTGTGCCCATTTCTGAGGATACAAAGACAAGAGTCCCTGCCCTCGAAGAGCTTACCTTCTCTTGAGTAGAGAAATGTATAAACAAATAAGTACAGAAGATATACAAAGTAATTTCTAGGGTGAGGGAAGGGTACAGGCCTAATATGAATTAAGTGGAAAGACACAAATTAAATAAACATACAAGACAATATTGTATGAACTGTTGCAAGAGAGAACAAGATTAGCTACCCACTGAGTAATATCCTAATAAATAAGCAAAGGAAGAGATTTCTGTGAGCTGGAATGGATTAGAAAGGGGGAAAGGAATGAACTGGGTCATGACAAGTGGGTGGAATTTGTCCAGAAATTCTGTTAGTGAGCCCCTAGCCCCCAGGGACTTAGGTTCCTATTCAGAGACCCAGGCTGGGATGAGGGCAACTAAATTGGAGTCTATCAGTGAGAAGAAATTTCCTAACAATTAAAACTATCCCAAGGTGAAGTGGGTTGCCTCTGGAAGTGATGGGCTCTCTTTTGCTGGAGGCCTTCAAGCGAAGATAACTGTTTGTAACATGATTGTAGAAGATGGGGGACTATAAAGGCAGGCTATAGTAGACATCATGAGATGTAAGCACTGGATCACTTCTCGTTTTGGAATAAATTGAACTAGATGGTCTCTGAAATCTAATTCTGAGATATTCTGATTCCTTCATAAGCTAATATCTAACAGGAACTCTGTTAGGTATTGGGGATGCAAAGACAAAACAAAACAGTCTGTGCCCTGGGGTTGATTATTAATCAACTATTCTTAAGAAAAAGAAACTTCTAAGAAGGTCCATACTTTTAATATGCCCATGGTGAGTCTAGCCTTGGGGAAGACTGGGTGGGGCATGAATTATAACCTGTGATAATGAGGTTGTCTTATTAAACTGATATATCTCTTACTAACCAATAAATTTTTTTAATAGTGATATAGAGGAGCATGTAGAATTTTTCACTTATGAAACTATTTCACTGAGATTGTTATTGCTATCTCTGTGAACTTGTGGAGGCTGTTTAATGTCTCTGGGCCTCGGCCCCTCACCAATAAAATGAGGACTAGATGACCTCTCCGACCCCTTTCAGTTCTAAATCTATGATAATTAGACACACCAATTGAGTAATATTGCCTTTTATTTGTATTTACAGAAACTCAAAATATCTGTGATGTGGTCAACAATGTCACTGATGGAAAAATTAATATTGAGGATCTGGAACCCACCCTGGAGAGCTTAGGGATCGAAGTAAAGGAGAAAGAAGTGAAAGAAACACTCAAATCTATTCAGCCTGATGGTAAGTACTTTAGCTTTTTGTCAAATGCATTGAGACCTATGTCCTTTCCCGTGATTTGCTAATATTTTAGTTTTCCCCACAAAGTTGAATTGAGTGGTATTAGTAGTGTGCTTCTGGCAATTGAATTTCCTTTCAGGGATCCCACATCTATCCATCTGGAAGCAGAATGGTGGAGGAATAACCATTTGAAGGATCAGGGAGATTGAGAGGACTAAGGTGTGACTGGCATTCCATCAGTTTCCCAAAAAGGAGATTGCAATGTTGGAGAATTGGTTGAAAGTATGGAGGAGAGTTTAGTTTGGAAACAAGAAGATATGGAGATAGAACATGATAGCTGCTTTTAACATTGTCTTGTGGAAGCGGGGTTCACACATATTCTGTTTGGCCTGAGCAGATAGATCTCTAGAAGAAAATGGGTAGAAGCATCAAGAAAGATGGATTTTAATTTGGTGCCTGGAATGCTCTCTCTCCTCTGCTCTGACTACTAACCTCCCTGGCTTCCTTTAAGTTCCAACCAAAATCCTGTCTTTTACTGGAAGCCATTCCCTAACCTCTCTTAATTCTAATAATTTCCCTCCATTATTTCCTATTTATCCTGAATATAACTTGTTTTATATATACTGTATGTGTTTGCATATTGTGTCCCCCATTAGATTGTAAGCTCCTTGAGGTCAGGGAATGTCTTTTGCCTCTTTTTCTATCCCCAGTGCTTAGCACAGTGCCTGGCACATAAAAGGTACTTAATAAATGCTTGTTGATTGATTGAACCAATGAATCATCCTTTGTATCAAAGAAAATCACTTATGCAATTGACAGAGTTGACTGAGGATAGCATTACAGACATGAGACACTATTTGATTTCAATTGGTGAGTCAAATTCCTCTCATGGCTTTTCAAATGAAAGCTTTTCTTATCCTAAACTGTACATTTCTGCTGTGTGGGCCTTCTGCTTCTGAATCTAGAAACATTTCTCCGGAATTTAAATAATGGTGTGGTACCTCTGGAAAAGTTAAAAACCAAAGTGGAGGTAGAGGGAGTAATTGTTCATTGTCTTCTGGGGCACCTTTTAGTTTTATCTGGGGTCTATTTAATGCAAAAGAGCTGGAAAGTTGGCAGTTCACCAAAACATTGCCAACCTTCCACTTTGCCTAATGGTAGGTAGAACTAACTTTGAAGGTACTCTTGTCTTGCCATAAGAATATATTTCTAAATTAAGGACTTTTCCCTCTTTTTATAGAAGAAGGAAAT
The DNA here is from genome assembly GCF_900497805.2 of Vombatus ursinus. NCBI lineage: Eukaryota > Metazoa > Chordata > Mammalia > Diprotodontia > Vombatidae > Vombatus > Vombatus ursinus. The sequence goes on from NW_020954579.1 coordinate 10,661,650, forward strand.
GTGGGTTTTGAAGAGGTTGTTAAGAAAGTGACTGAGAGCCTTAACTTGGCAAACACTCAACGTGAGTATTGATGAACTTTTTCACTAACATTAGGAATTTATAAAGGTAGTAATTTTACTTTTTAAGAAGCAATCCCCTTTTTTCTTGATGTTGAAGTCCTTTAAAAAATATTTTAAACATGGCCAGTGGGGGAATTTGTTTTGCTTGACTTTATATGTTTGTAACAAGGGTTTTGTTTTTCTTTCTTTCTCTAAGGGTGAGAAGAAGGTGGGAGGGAAAGAAGGCAGATTTTCTTTGAAAAAAATTTTTTTAATGAACTGAAGAGAATAGCAAGTTCATAAAGAGTCAAAGATCAAATATTATAACTTCACACTTGATAGTTACATATCAAAATTATTATATATTTACAAAGAAAAACAAGGTATATAAACAGAGACCTACAGTTTCATATATAACTCTCATTTCCTGTTTTGCTTTGTATATCAAAAATGTCCATTCCATTTGGTGTTTGTTAAATCAAAATTTAAAAAAAAAATACATTTAAAAATATTTTGACCTGAACCTGTCACTTAATCTGTATTCTGAGGTTTTATTTTCAGAAAGTCATTATTTGTAATTACTATTAATATATGCTTGTAACAGCCTTTTGTATTTAATTTTCTTTTGGATGGAGGGAATAAATACCTGTCTCATACCTGAATTACTTGTTCATTGGTACTTTTGTTCATTAGGCACTAATTGTTCATTAGGTACTTTGTTCATTAGGTTCTAATTGTTCATTAGGTACTTTTCTACTACCTTCTTTGAGAAGCCCAGATATGAGCCAAAACATAAGTTTAATTGTCTGTTGTAATAAATTCTTCTACTAATGTAGATGGACAACTCATATAACATAGTCTTACAGTTTTCTGGGGGTCCACACAAAAACTTTGTATATGTATTTGGTCATATTTCCCCTCATTTCTCTTTTCCTATTTTTTTAACACAGTACCAGAGAGTATTGATGATAACAATTTTGTAATATATTTTAAAGTCTTGGAAGATAAGCCTATGTCCCTCAGGTTTTTGTGGGGTATCCTTGATGTTCTTATCTGTTTGTTTTTCTCATGTCAATTTTGTTATTTTTTGCAGTTCTATAAAGAAATGCATAGGTATTTTGACTGGTTTTGCATTAAAATCTACAGATTAATTTGGGGAAAACATTCTTTTTTTTTTTTAGAAAACATTCATTTTGATTAGGCTGATTTTGTCTATCCATGAATATTGACTTATCTGTCCAATGTTCTAGACTTTCTTTTATTTCTGTCAGTACAGTTTTATGGTCATCTTTTATACAAGTCACATATATATTTAGGTAAGTTAGTTCTTAGCTAGTTCACATTTTGTTGTTAAAAAAACAGTTTTTTTAGTGTCTTTTTTGGTAGTTTATAAGAATACAATGGGGAAGACAGGAGAGGGGTCTTGTATCTTGAAACATGGCTGAACTTATTTATTGACAAGGGTGTCACAAGGGGAGGCTTGGGCATATTTGAGAAAATGAAAAAGGAGCCAGTACATAGGAAGAAATCGAAGATTAGAGAAGGAGAGGGGATAATTGTGCATTCTGCTGGAGAAGTAGGAAGAGGATAGGATCAAGGGTACAAACAGAAGGGGGTTGGCTTTGGGAAAGAGAAGGGATTATTTATTTTTTGAAATTCTGAAAAAACTGATCAATAAACCTTCCTGGATTATATTTCTTGGCAGATCCTGTTTGATCCATTCATGACACTCCTTTGGCACTGGTTCATTTAAGTCCCCTATTTCCTGTTGTTTTAGTTTGGTATTTATATTTTTTATTGATTTCATTTAGATTCTATAATAATGTACGGCTGTGTGAAATATTGGAAACTATTAACTAAGGTGATGCAAATGGTGTTTTGCCTTGGGGTACCAAAATTTAGAGAATGCTGATAGCACTTGTATTTCTTTTAAAAGGTAAACAACCTGAGTTTAAATACCATGTCTTCTACTTACTGTATAACCTTGAGCAAGTCATTTTAAACCTCAGTTTCCCCATCTACAAAATGATGGAGTGTTGAACTACATGACCTGAGAGGTCTCTTCCATCTTGAGCTTAGGACCTAGTTAGCAATAAAAATTAGTTAAAATTAGGAAGCTTCTAGATTTTGAGCTTTCTTCTCCACCCTCTGTAACTGTTTCTCAAGTCAGTCTTCTCTTTTTGTTGTTATTTGTTTCTTTGGAATCACAGACTCAATAACTTAACACTTTTATTTTTATTTATCTATAGGAATACAAAATGCATCTAATGTTATTTCCAATGTTACTAATGGGAATGTTCATGTTGAGGATCTGCCCAGTACTCTGGAGAGCTTGGAAATTGATTTAAGTGATGAAGATATTCAAGAAATACTGAAATCTGTTAAGCCTGTTGGTGAGTACTGTAAGATTGAGACAAAGAGACAGTGAATACTAGATTGTTTTACTGAGATGATGTGAAAAGATGGAGCTTGAAGGAGTCAACACTTGAAGATTATTATAGTGCCCACTGTCTCATGAGGTACATGGGGCTACATTGGTCAAGCTGAAACCAACGGGGTCTGGCTCACACTGCTATTCCAATGGCTCTTCGGTTTCGGGGTTCTTGACTATCTCCACTGAGGTCTGAGAGGACATGGAACTAATGTGATTTGATTCACCTGACACAGGAACTTCCATTTTAATCCTCCATGAATCTTCATGTGTCAGTTATATTTCTTGTAAACAATATATCATTGGATTCTGCTTTTTAATTTATTTCGCTATTCTCCTACATTGTATATATGAGTTCATTCTCATTCCCATTCATGGTTATGACCATTAATTGTGTTTTTCTTTCCATCATATATATTTATAATCTATCCTTTATTCACCAAGTATCTCTTTTATGAAAAAAAAAAGACTGTGAAAGAAAAAGCATGGTATCAACATTAGTCATCTATAATTAAAGTAACCTCACACTCCTTCTCTCTTTATGCAGCCTAGACCCTAATGACTGATTCTTATACTTTCTTTCTTTCATTTTAAGCCCCCTATTTATGATCTGCCATGTGAAGCTGAAGTTTAACTTGTGACTATTCTAGGAATTCTGTCTGTTCCAATGAAATTACAGGTCTACTCCCTATTCTAGTTCCTGTCCCTAAATAGACACCAATTCCGTACAGTATATACTTAATACTTTTCAAATTAGCTCTTAACAAAATGAAAGTATTTACTTATAAATGAGTTTTGAAAACACTAAAAACAAAGGGATAGGAGAGAGTAATTCTTAAATCAATTTCTGAGCCGTTTTTTTAACTTATGGTAGCCTTTACAAAATATAAAATAGCAGATTGGTAATTTATCAGCTATCAGTCTTCACTTTGCCTTGTACATTGGAGACTTAGCTTTGTATAATCCACTTATCTTGTCACTGGAATATCTAAAATGTTTGTTTCTTCTCTGGTAGAAGATGGAAAGGTGAAATTTAAGGATGCTATCAATAAATTAGTTGAGACCCAAAACAGAAAAAAGAATGAACGTGAGTATTGAGAAAGACCCTATTGCTACATTAGTACATATACTATCACACACACACACACGCACAGACACACGCATACAACTTTTTTTTTTTGCTGTTTCTAGACACTCTCTTTTTCTGAATTTTAACAAATTAAAAATAACAAATATAACATTCCAGACTTCTTGCTATACTTTCTGTATTTTAGTGGTAAAGTTTGTGGATTTAATCATTCAATTAGTGAATATTTATGGTGTGGCTACTAAGTATTAGGTACTTTGATAAGTGCTATGGGCATAAAAATATTTGTAAGATGTGTTATTAGCCTTCAGAGAGAGACCATTTTTTCAGAGAGGGTCATTTTTTGTTGATGTTGTTGATTTTTTAAAAAGATATTTTATTTTTTCCAATTACATGCAAAAACAATATTTACATTTGTTTTTAACATGTTGAGTTCCAAATTCTCTTCTTTACTCTCTGTCCTTCCTCCTCATTGAGAAAGCAAACAATTTGATATAAGTTGTAAATGTGTAGTCATGCAAAAATATTTCCATATTTCTCATATTGTGAAAGAAAACAGACCCCCCCCCCAAAAAAACAAGAAAAATAAAGGAAGTTTTTTAAAAAGTAAGCTTTGATTTTCATTTGGTCTGTCAGTTCTTTCTCTGGAGGTGGATAGTATTTTTCTTCATAAGTCCTTTGGAATTGTCTTGGATGATTATATTGCTGTGAATAGCTTAGTCATTCACAGCTGATCCTCTCACAGTATTGCTGTTACTGTGTATGCTGTTCTCCTGGTTCTATTCACTTTGCGTCAGTTCATGTAAGTCTTTCCAGGTTTTTCTGAAAGCATCTTACTTTTCATTTCTTATAGCACAACCATGTATATTATATGTATATAAACACAATTATATACCTTGGCCATTGTTCAGCCATTGTTGAATTGATGGGGAGCCCTTCAATTTCCAATTCTTCGTCACTGCAAAATGATCTGCTAGAAATATTTTTAAATCCAAAGACTCCAGCTTCTGGGATGAGAACTCACTAACAAAAACTTCTCTGAAAGCTGGAAAATAGTAAGGCATAAACTAGGCATAGACCAACATCTTACACCCTATACCAAGATAAAATAAAAATGGGTACATGATTTTGATATAAAGACAGATACCATAAGTAAACTAGGAAAACAAGGAATAGTTTACCTCTCAAATCTATGGAGAAGGGAAGAATTTATGGCCAAACAAGAGATAGAGAACATTATGAAATGCAAAATGGATGACTTTGATTCATTAAATTGAAAAACTTTTGCACAGACAAAGCCAATGCAACCAAGATTAGAAGGGAAACAGAAAACTGGAAAACAATTTTTACAATCAGTGTCTCTGACAAAAGCCTTATTTCTGAAATATATATGCAACTGAGTCAAATTTATAAGAATACAAGTCATTCCCCAATTGATAAATGGTCAAAGAATATGAACAGGCAGTTTTCAGAGGAAGAAATTAAAGATATCCATAGTCATATGAAAAAATGCTCTAAATCATTATTGACTAGAGAAATGCAATTCAAAACGACTCTGAGGTACCACATCACACCTAGCAGATTGGCTACATGACAAAACAGGAAAATAATAAATGTTAGAGAAGATGTGGGAAAATTGGAACACTAATGCATTGTTGGTGGAATTGTGAACTGCTCTGGAGAGCAATTTGGAACTATGCCCTAAGGGCTGTAAAAATGTGCATACCCTTTGACCCAGCAATACCACTGCTAGGTCTGTATCCCAAAGGCACCATAAAAATGGTAAAAGGACCCACATGTACAGAAATATTTATAGCAGCTCTTTCTGTGGTGGCCAAGAATTGGAAATTGAGGGGATGCCCATCAATTGGCGAATGGCTGAACAAGCTGTGGTATATAAATGTAATGAAATACTATTGTGCTATAAGAAATGATGAGCAGATAGACTTCATAAAAACCTGGAAAGACATATATGAACTGATGCTGAGTGAAATGAGCAGAACCAGGAGAACATTACGCACAGTAACAGCCACACTGTGCGATGATTGACTTTGATAGACTTAGCTCTTCTCAGCAATGCAAGGATCTAAAACAACTCCAAAAGACTCATGATGGAAAATGATCTCCACGTCTAGGGAAAGAACTGTGGAGTCTGAAAGCAGATCAAAATATACTATTTTCACTTTTTTTTCCTTTCTCCTAGTTTTTCCCTTTTGTTCTGATTCTTCTTTCACAACATGACTAATGTGGAAATATGATTAATATGATTGCACATATATAACCTACATCAGATTGCTTGCTGTCTTGGGGAGTGGAAGGATGGAGAAAAAATTGGAACCCAAAATCTTATAAAAGTGAATGTTGAAAACTATCTTTATATGTAATTGGAAAAAAACAAAATACTATTAAGTGGGAAAAAAACAGTTCAGTGAATTTTTGTATATCTTTTTCCGTTTGGTCAATTCTCCTTTTCAAGGCATTCTTCTCCTTATTGGACTTTTGTGCCTCTTTTACCATTTGGCCTATTCAAATTTTTTAGGTGTTATTTTATTCAGCATTTTTTGTGCCTCCTTTACCAAGCTATTGACTCTTTTTTTCATCCTTTTCTCGCATCACTCATTTCTTTTCCCAATTTTTCTTCTATCTTTCTTATTTCATTTTCTAAATCCTTTTTGAGCTCTTCTAGGAATTCCTGTTGTCTTCTTCTGGGTTTATATTTTGATCTTCCCTGTCACCACAGTAACTTTCTATGGTCTAATTCTTTTTTGTTGTTTTCTGATTTTTCCAGCCATTTCTTGACTGTTAAAGTTGGGCTCTGCTCCCAGGGTGAGGAAGCACTGCCCCAAGCTTCAGATTTTTTGAGTTGCTGTTTTCAGAGTTAGTTCTGGATGTCTGTAAGTTTTTGGTTCTTCTAAGGTGGTATGATCTAAGGAGAAGTATGATCACTGCTCTGTTGTCTTTTGTTATGATCTGTGAGTGATTACAAGCACTCTTTTCCACCCTGAAAGTATGACTAGGGTTCCTGCTGTTCTGTGGGCACAGGCTCTAGTGTGCTCCTTGCCCTAGCACTGTGCATGGGCGATGTAACAGATTCCTGCTGCCAGTGCCAGCAAAGAGTCCCCTGTAATTCCATTCTGAACAATAGTCCAAACCCAATACAGTCTGTGGGCTGAGAGAGCTGGAAGCCACCTCCACTGATCCAGTTGCCCCCCTCCAAGGCCTCCTATTGGCTTGCTAGGGCACAGCCTGAGCTGTTCTGCTCTCCACTCTTACCACAATTAGACAGATCTTTCCTGCCAAACTTCTAAATTATCTTGGGCTGGAAAATTATTTCAATCCATCTTTTATTGGTTCTGCCATTCCAGAATTCATTTTGAGGCATTATTTTAAAGTTGTTTGGAGGGGAATTTGGGATGACCTTTACTTGGCCATCTTGGCTCCACTATCCCAAGGGTCTTTTAAAGCAACCATTTAGTGTTTAATGAAGATGTTTAATCAGAAGAAGAGATGACAGATTAGCTGTCCCCAAAAAAGATTATAGTCTATAAGAGGGGCAGCTAGGTGCCACAGTGCTGGGTCTGGAGTCAGGAAGACCTGAGTTCACATCCAGCCTCAAGCACTTATTAGCTGTGTGACCTTGGGCAAGCCATCTAACCTCTTTCTGCCCCAGTTTCCTCATTTGTAAAATGGGGTTAATAATAGCACCTACCTCCCAAGATTATTGTGAGGATCAAATGAGATAATATTTGTGAAGTTCTTAGCCCAGTGTCTGGTACACAGTAAGTATTATGTAAATGTTAGCTATTGTTAGATTAATTTTAAATGCAAAATGAGGAGCCATTGGTAAAATTTGCTGAGAGAAAGATTTTGTTTCAATGTTTGTTTCCTTTTTTCAATGAAATTATCTTAAAGTGGAATGGGTTGCCCACCATGGAAGGTGGCTGATTTTCCCCTTTGTCCCTCTTCTTCAGAGTTGTAGAGGGCATCCCTGTTTAGGTGTGGTAGGAACAAGTCCTTTGAGTTATCTTCCAACTAGGACATATTCTGCAAGTCTGTGGCTCAGTTCTCAATGAGGCCAAGAAGTGCTCTCCTAAAACACAAATGCATGCCACAGTCCAAGTTTTCATATGTTTCTTTGGACTCACAAACTTAATAGTTTTACACTTTGATTACATGTACCCACAGGAATTGCAATTGCATCAAATATTGTCAGCAATGTGACAACTGATAAAAAAATAAAAGCAGAAGATCTACCACCTACCCTGGTGAGTTTGGGGTTCCAATTAAGCGATGAAAATATTAAAGAAATATTGAACTCCATGGAACCTGATGGTGAGTACTTAAGCTATCTTTTAGGTCAATTGTTTATAGTATATGAAGATTCACACTCTTTTCTCAGCACAACTATAATTTCAGTCACTCCTGAGTTGGAGTATGGTGATTGTGAAAAGGGCCCTGTCTTATGGAAGTATAGATTTCTCCATCTGTAAGTGTAATGGTGAGAGTATAGTGTTAGGGGACATGAGTATAGGAAGAGAGATAGAGGTGTAGGGCATGGTTTGATTCTCTCTCTCTCTCTCTCTCCCTCTCTCTCTCTCTCTCTCTCTCTCTCTCTCTCTCTCTCTCTCTCTCTTTCTCTCTCTCTCTCACATCACCCTACTGTCCTCTCTGTCTCTTTCCCCCTTCCCACTCTCTTCCCCTTCCCCTCTTTTCCCCTCTCTTCCTCTCCCTCTCTACCATGCTGGGGAAATAAAGTTTAGGTTTGACTTATGTCTAGAATCTACACAAAAGGGGGAAATAGAAAGATTCAATTAAAGGACACTTATCTCCACTACACAAACAAAACGCTTAGCCCAAGAGACTTACAAGTGCACATTGACAAAAGACTTAAGCAACAGCCGTTAACATAAGAACTATTCCCTGGAGGCTGACTTAAACATCAAAATATGCGCAAGTAGTTTTAGAGGTTGCTAAATTAGTTTTTCATATTTGACCTTGGTTCTACAATTTCTTTCTTTTTTTAAGTTATATCTGTATTTAACATTCTTCTCTTTTAAAATTTTGAGATCCAAATTCTCTCCCTTCCTCCCACCCACTGAGAAGGCAAGAAATATGATATCAATTGTACATGTAAAATCATGTAAAACATATTTCTACATCAGACATATTGCAAAAAGGCATGAAAAATTAAAGAAAATTGTATTTCATTTTGCAGAGTTCATCATTTCTCTCCCTGGATGTGGAGAGCATTTTTTTACCATGAGTTCTTTGGAATTGTCTTAGATATTGTATTGAACAGAGTAGCCAAGTCTTTCACAGTTGATCATCGTTACAACATTGCTGTTACCATACACATTGATTTCCCAGTCCTTCTCACTCTAATTCCGTTTTTTGTGCCTCTTTTACCCAGCTTTTAATTCTCTTTTCATAGTTTTCTTGCTTTACTCTTATTTCTTTTCCCATTTTTTCATCTGCCTCTCTTATCTCTTTTTTAACTCTTCTAGGAATTTTTGTTGGGCTTGGGTCTGATTAGTATTTTTCTTTAGGCTTTGCTTGTAGGTGTTTTCATGTTATTGTCTTCTGCGTTTGTATATGTTGCCTTCCCTGCCACCATAGTAGCTTTTTATTGTCTAGTTCTTTTTCTGTTGTTTGCTCATTTTTCCAGTGTATTTTTTTACTCTGAACTTTATGTTAAAGTTGGGTTCTGCTCACCAAGGGGTGGGGACCCCCTGTTCCAAGCTTAAGGCTTTTTCATGCTATTGTCTTCAGAGCTTGTTCTGGCGATCTGCAAGTTTTTAGTGCTTCCATGGTGGTGTGATCCAGGAAGAGGTGTGGTCATTGATTTCCTGGTCTGAATTCTGGTCTTTACCCAGGAAGGGCCCTTGCTGTCTTGCAGCCACAAGTGCTAGTCCTTCTCTTGGCCCTGGAACTGAAACTAGGTCCCCTACTCCCTTATGACCAATCTTCAGCACTTCTTTCTGCTGTGAAACTACAACCCAGAACTCCTTATGGACAATAGAGTTGCCGATCACAGCCAGCTGCACTCAGTACCAGCAAAAGGTACCCTTTGGTCTCTTTCTGATCAGCTGTCTGACCACCCCCTACCATCTCTGGGCTGAGAGCTCCTAAAGCTGCCGCTGCTGCTGCTGGTGCTGCTGCCACCGATCTTTTGGCCTCCTCCAAGGCCCACCACTGGTGCTACCACTATGTACTCTTTAGACCAATCTCTATCCTGATGTCACAGATCTTTCTTACCAACCTCCTAAGTTTTCTTAGTCTGGAAAAAATGTCTCACTTTGACCTTTTTTTGACTCTACCAAAATTGATTTGAGGAGTGATTTTAAAGTTCTTTTGAGGGGAATGTTAAGAGATTTCAGCTGGACTGCTGCCTCTAATTCGCCATCTTGCTCGCTCTACTTAGCTCTACATTTTCTCAACTATTCCCCCAAGGTCCATGTCTTATGGCAATCCAGTCCAGGGCACGAGCTTTTTCTTGTGTCAGTGGTCATCCTTTCAAATGCAGAAATTCTTCCTGATACACTAGCTCTGAGAGTCCCAGGATCTTTGGAAGTCTCAGATCCCCAGTGTTGTTTGCAAGATGGGAAACATCCATTTCAGGGTCATTGCTTAATCTCTTATGCTTGGGGGGAAAGCACACACACACACACACATACATACACACACACCAGAAGAAGCAACCAACAGAAAAAACAGAAAAGGCCCAGGCTTATGTTCAGAATCTCCTATGCTATGACATATGCTTTAGCTGTCATGGACTTGCAATTTGTAATTTCTACTTAGGCAGGAAGAAGGAAATTTCTTCCCTCACCCCTCATGGGAAACTCTGGAAGGTAGAGATCCTTGTTACCTGCTGAGCCAAAGGAAAGTGGAAGAGAGAGGAATCAACTCCCTTTTAAAAATCTACTGAGTCATCTAGTCTTGCTCAGTAACCAAGAAAGAGATTTCTTGGGAGGACAATCTCATGATGTAAGCCTTTCAGTGTTGAGCTGCATATGGATCCATAAGTTGCCAGGGGAATTTGGCTCACTATCCATGGGATAGAGCCCACAGAAGCAATTTTTTCACCCAAAATTATAGAAATTCCCAAATGGTGTTGGAATACTGCAACGTGATTTTACACAATGCCACATATCATGAAAGGTTAAGAAATTTATTCACAAGATAGAGATAAATAAATACGCTTGAATGGTCTGGGAACTCACCTGATTTAATACCTAGCATTTATATAGTACCTACTAGTGCCAGGTATTGCTAAGTGCTTTACAAATATTATCTCATTTGATTCTCCCAACAACCCACTGAGGAGATAGGTGCAATTATTATCCCTGGAAGCAAATGGAATTTAAGGTCACACAGCTAGAAATATGTCTTAGGTTAGATTTGAACTGAGGTCTTCCTGACTCAAGGGCAGCCCTCTATCTACTTCACTACCTCACTGAAAACCTATGAACTATAATCAAGGCTAGACTTGGAAAAATGGATTGTACTCAATCTCCAATGTAATAAAACTATGGTTTTATGATTGTTTATCACTTTGAGGAAACAGTTTCAATTGAATTATGAGATCAGAAGCCAGATTGCAAAGGGGTGAGTGGGTGAGAGAAATGGAGACAGCAAACGCAGATAGCTTTTACTCAGAGTTTGGTTGATAAAGGGCAGAGAAATATAGGAAATGGTAGTATAAAGGAAAGGTTTTTAAGAATTAGGGGAACTTGGGCATATTTAAAGGCTGTTAGGATTGAAGATTAGTAATCCGGGAGATGATTAAAGGGACAGTCTACTGGATGGTAGGATCAGAGGCATGAGTACAAGGGGTGCCTTTGGCAGAAAGAGGAGTTACTTCATTATCAGGCCCTGGAGGAAAAGAGGAGAAAATGGGACATCATATCAAGGAGTTTAGAGATGAAGAGAAAAGAGAAGTGAGAACTTAGAAAAAATGCCTCCATTTTATTTTTCAGTAAAGAAGCTGAAAGAGTGTAGGAAGAGGTTGGGGTAAGGTATAGAATTTTGAGGAGAGAAAAAAGGTTTTGGAGCAGCTTCTGTGGGGATTGGTATAGGTCTACAGGAAATCTTTAAAGAGACTTCCTTTACTATAGTGAAGACCCAGTTGACGTTAGATAACATAAATTTGTAGTGTACTCAGTAATCTGGGTTGTGGGACTTCCTCTAGATCTATTTAGTAGTACATGAATGGGAATGGAGGAGGTGAACAGATTGGGTGTTTGAGAAAGGAGTGAAAGGGATTAAAACATGGAGGTAAGGGATTTGAGCATAGAGGACAGTGCAGTGTTAAAGTGATTTAACTGTACGGTTGGTTGAGTTTGAGAAGGGCAGAAAATGAAGTCAGAACAGAGGTAATGGGCTGAGAAAGTATCGTAGATGGAGAAACTGGAGGTCATGATGAAGGCAAAGAGTAGGTATAGGAGCTCTGAGACATGGGGAGAAAAGGAATGTTGGGAGGTTATGATCAGATAAAGAGAGATATTAAGAGTGTTGATCATAGAAAGGGAATAATGGTTAGATCCAGGCTATGTGTGTCTGTTAATCTCAGGACTTAGGTCAGTAAAAGGCCTTATTATCTGTTTACTGACCCAAAGCTTTAAGGATCCTTCCCTATAACCAATTGACTCTCATTTCTATAAACATAACTCTTCTGAACAAGGCAAAAGGGAAAAAAAATGCTTTTGCTGAGATAATACCCTGGCATTTATAGGCTATAATTCCTAGACTTCTGCCTGTGTGTAAATTGCCTTACCAGGTTCTCCAGAGAGACAAGGGAAGGAAGGATGCTTTCCATTGTCATTTGAAAGTTATATTTGAGGTTTTCAAGTATGCCCTTCAGGTGATAGAGTAGTGTGAGAATAATTACCCTTTCAAAAATGCAGCCTGGGCTGCATCTCCATGCATTTATTATCACATATTTTGCCCTTACTTGAAAATTGACCCCACTCAGTATCATTGTAGGGGAGGGAAGGTATCAAGTGTGGTCACAGCTTACAAGATGCTCAGGGAATAAAAAGAGACACATAATACCACCTATCTCCTGTCTTATTTTCAGTCAGTCAGCATATAGGGGAAGACACACAGAGAAATGCCAATATCAAGAAAATTTCCTAGCAAACCAAGACAGTGTGGTCATGTGGCCTTGTTAATCAACAACCACTGACCAACCCCTGCCTTTGACCATCAGGTAGGACCAAGGACTCTACCTTGGCTGTTGCCTGTGCACTTTCTCATCTCCCTATATCTTGCTCAAGGAATGATAATCAAATCAGCAGTTGCAGAAGAACAAGACAATTTACTACCTTATGTCTCCATTCAGAATCTATGTGACTCAGAGTTTCTACAGGCTGCTTGAGTGTGTGTAGATTTGGCAAACTTTTTACAGATCAGGAGTACAGGGCCATAGGGTAAGAGCTTGCAGGAGAAGAATATTAGCATGGAAGGGATGAAAAGAGGGAAAGGAAAAAAAAAGAAAAAGAGAGAAAGGGGGAGGGGGAGCAGAGCCAAGATAGAGATAATTTAAGAAAGGCACTAATCAAATTGTTAGAAGGAAATGACTCTCAAATTACTTCCTGGGATACCTTTTCCACTTTATCCTGTTTGTAAGGTCTACTTGTATCTCCAGTGGACTATCTTAATTGTGCTTCCTCTCTTTCATAGTTGAAGGAAAAATAGAATTTAAAGACTTTACCAAGAAATTGATGAAGACAAAAAACTTTGCAAAGAGCCAGAGTGAGTATAACTGTTTCCTTTTCTCTATATTGGGGCATATATTACAAATTTATACAGATGGGGAAAACATTTTATGGAGCTTTCATCATCTCCATTTCTTCTCAGTATTCGCTTTTTCACAATGGGCTTATAATCTTACATGAAAAACTATAAATGCTAGGTGTCTTGCTGTATATTCTTTATTTTAATGATGAATTTTGGATTATTCACAGTGCCTACCTAGTGCCTGGCAAATAGTAGGTGCTTAAACATCCTTGTTGATTTATTGGTTCAGTCAATCAATCGGCCAGTATTCACTGAACAAATATTGTATAAATGGTACCTTACTAGGTACTGTAGAAGATGTATCAGAAATGTTCTCTGCCCTCAAGGAGCTTACATTCTAGTTAGAGAGGAAAGGCATAAACCCAAAAAAGTTAAAGAATAATAAAAAAATCAAATAAATGTATAAAATGGAGTTACAAGAATTGTTATAAGGCTGATTGCCTAATGAGTGATGTAGACCAAAAGTGAAATCTCTTTGAGTGGAAATGAACTGAGAAGATTTCATGGTGGAGGAGGTAATTGATCTGGGCCTTGAAACACAGCCAAAATTTGCTAATTAAAGTATGTGATTCCTAAACCGCCAAGAGGATTCAAGGGCCAACTTAGGGATTCAGATTGGGACCAGGATAAGCAAAGCCATTTGTTCTTTATGTCTGCATTTCCATTCTCAGGCCAGGACTTGCTGTGGAGGATCTCCATGGCAATGAGGTCAATTTAATGATGTATCATGGCTGATGTGCATCCCTCTACCTTAGAGTTTCTTATCTCTTCTAGTTCATGAGGGGAGAGTATCTAGTCTGGTTTTAAGGTTTTTGGTTTTGTTTTAGCCTGGTTTAGATTTACAGTGTTCCTTAAATAGTAAAGAAATCTAGGCCCAGGAACCAATCTTTTCTTTTCTCTTTTGAAAATATTTTTGTTGATGCCTTTTTCCCCACGTTACCTAAATTTCTTCCCGTATTGCTTCCCAGAGAGTCACCCCATCTAACAAAGAATTTTTTTAAAGAAAAAAGAGAAAAAATATCAGTAAAACTGATCAGTATATTGAAAAAGTCTGAAAATATGTACAACGTTCCACATCCATCGACTTCTTACCTCTGCTAAAGAGTGGGAAGCAGTCTCTTCTCATATCTTTTCTTTGGCACCATTCTTGTTCTTTAAAATTCTGCAACATTAACTTTCAGCAACCAGCCTTTTCAATTAAGCCCTGGAAATTATGTCAATTGGCCAAGAATGGATCCTCTAAAGGAAGCCTATGAGCTAAAGCTTGGCTCTCCGTATAATCCTGGCTCTTACCTGAACTCCCAGAGTAGGGCAACCTTAGGAGATCCTTGAAGTTAAAAGCATAGACAGATTGCAAGGGGAAGAAAGTGCTGTCCAATGGCCTACAATTCACACTGGACCATAAAACATTTGAAGTAGATCAGCTTACTACTAATCGAATGTCATGGGAATCTCTTTGTAAACATTCAGTTTACAACTGGCATTGATTTCTGATAAGCCGCTCTGAAAAGCTAAGGAGTATGCTTTTAGGCATACTCCATATTTTAAATGTCCCATGCCCTATTATTGTTGGTCTGGATTAACATTGTTTTTGTGACAGTGATTAATTGATTAATTTGATATTTCATCAAAAACCAGTGATTTTTTTAACGGTACACAGCTGGAGCACATGAACTATTTAATTAATATACTTTATTGAAGTCCAGATTTGCCCCACTCCACAAATTAAGGGTTTCTTTAGGCTCATCAACCAACTAGTTTCACACTTTGATTTTTATATCCCTATAGGAATACAAAATGCACAAAATATTGTTACTAATATTGTTGATGAGAAAGTCAACATTGCTGATGTGATGCCTACCCTGGAGAGCATGGGGGTCGAGTTAAGTAAAGAAAAGCTTACAGAGACTATAAAACCCATTAAACCCGATGGTGAGTATTGTAGCTAAATCTCAGGTTGTTTGTGTAGAACATGTATATTCTTTCAGCTAGAATAATTAAAATTACAGTCATCCCAACAAGGTTAAAAGTTGGGTGTTGGGTGATTATGGCTCTGTGTTTATATTTCTTCATTTTGGAAGGTGAAATAGGAAGACGGTATGCCAATATCAGGAGGTAGGGAGAAAGGGATGAGGGGGAGGAAGTTGATGAAGTTTTCCTCCCCTTCCCACCCTGACGTATAAAACACCATCTCACAGGCACATACCACCTAATGTCTTTAATTAGCTAGACAAGATCACAATGTTAGGTGAAACAATCTTTCGTGGAATGAGGCAATGAATTCCACAGAGGTAATACTCTAAATGTGTGTGAGTGTACAAATGATAGTACAGCAATGTCTGTGACTTTAAAATGGAATGCAGTTATAATGCAGTAACAACTGTGCAATAATGGTTGATTGTGAAATCTTGTGAATTGAATTAAAACAACTTTCAAAAAGCAGCTTAGTAGCATAATGGATAGAGTGCCAGGCCTGATGTCAGAAAGATTCATCTTCCTAAGTTCAGATCTGGCCTCAGACACTTACTAGGTGTGACCCTGGACAAGTCACTTAACCCTCAGTTTCCTCATCTGTCAAATGAACTGGAGAAGGAAAAGGCAAACCACTTCAGTATCTTTGCCAAGAAAACCCCAAATGAGGTCATGAAGAATTGGACACAATTGAAACAACCAAACAAGACACAGTGCATGTTCTTTAATGTCATTTAATATATTACACAACTCGTCTTCTTTAATGTCATTAATAAAACCATTTTGGCTTCTGATGTTGAACCATTTGATGATGCCAGAAACTTGAGTAACAAGAATTTTCTTTTCTGGGTCTTCATTAGCTGTGGCTTCTGAGGAGGTGGTAATTATAGTACATCAGAGGAAGTTGCCAGGTCTCATCTCCACAGGGGTTACTTCCCTGAACTATGACTGCAGACGCTAGGCTGGAAGCAAGGCCAGTAGTCTGGGAGTGCTGAATTCTCAAAGCTCTTAGGCTCTGTATCTTGGTATGCCTCCACTGGGGTCTGAGGGGAGATCGTGATTTAAATAGTTGTACCTGCCCAGAACATGTTGCCTCCTATCTCTTCCTCAGGGTACCTTACTACATTAGGTAGACTGACTCATATGCCAGTTGGTGGCAGTTGGACAGAGTTGGTATTGGTGGTGGGAGGGATGGGAGCCCCTTCTCCACCAGAATTACTCCTTTTAATGATGATTGCAAAGGCCAACTTGGAAACAGAGCTGGTGGCCTCAGTGTGTGTGTGGGTGTGTGGGTGTGGGTGTGTGAGTGTGTGTGGTGTGTGTGTGTGTGTGTGTGTGTGTATGTGTGTGTGTGTGAAGGCATGCTATTCCCAGGACTCTTAGGCTCAGGGTTCTAGGCTATTCCCACCAGGGCCTAAGGGATAAATCTTGAGACCTCTCAATAGGGAATCACCGTCTGTCAAGACTTGTCTCTGACCTGTGTCCAGTGCTGTCCCCTGGAAACATTTGTAAATCATTATCATCATTCTTTGGAGCATCTAACCTGTTTCATAGCTTCCTTCCTTAAAGCTCGTACAGTCCAGACATCCTGCTTTTCTCCTATCTCATCACATTCTTTCACCCTTCAACATCATGACAGCTTGAGATTTCTGTCTCTCCTCATGTTATTCTTTTGTTTTTCTTTTAAAGGATTTCTTCCTTTCTTTCAAATAGCATTTCATTTTGACAATCTAGTGGGAGAGTTGTGAGTTGCTTTTCCTGTCCTTGACCAATTTGTACTTTCCAAATGTGTAGATTTCCAAAATAAAGCACATTCCTTTTATGCTTTACTCTTTTCATTACAATCCCTTCAGGTCTCTGGTGCATTCCCCTCGCCCTCTATTCTTGCTAAAGCACAGACCTCAGAAGTCTGTTGTTCTTGCTAACCATTGCTGCCAACTGCCATGGAAAACAGCCCTAGTGCGCTCTGTTGTTCTTTGGGCCAGGAGCCCAGATGCCATCACCAGAGAGAGAGGGACTTTTCTGTCTGGTTTCTCTCGTCTAACACAGACTTTTATGTAGCTCATACTTTTGGTCTGCAATTGGAAGAATTCTGCTGAACCCTAATGATAACAGTAACTGTAATCTCCTCTTTGTGAAAAACTTTACAGAAGAATTTTAACTTTTAGTCACTTCATTTCCTTCTCTCACTGTTATTCAGATGCTCTTTACTTAGATTTTGCCTCTGTTGCATCACTATCTTGTCATTTTAAAAATAAAATATATTTGACAGTTTACTTTTTTTATTCACTTCACACACACACACACACACACACACACACACACACAGAGAGCCCCCTTCTCTCATCCTCACCCTTGCAGGAGGGAATCCAGAATCCCATTCCACTCACCCTAAAGCAAAATTCTTACTGTCTTCTACCATCCTCCTCCCCCGAGCAAACATGGCTGCTTACATTGACTGAATGAGCCTGGGAGTCATCAACTACAGTCCTTCCAGGAAGATGGTGAACCATCAGGCTTTAACATGTGCTCTATTCCTGTCCTCTGAACTTAAGGACCATCCATCCTGCTTCTATGTGTCATGTCCCCCAGTAAGAATATGAGCTGCTAAACTAGAAAATAGTATGGCAAAAACTGGGCATAGACCAACATCTTATACCCTATATCAAGATAAAGACAAAATGGGTATAGGATTTAGATATAAAGAGTGAGACTATAAGCAAACTAGGAGAGCAAGGAATAGTTTACCTTTCAGATCTATGGAGAAGGGAAGAATTTATGACCAAACAAGAGATAGAGAACATTATGAAATGCAAAATAGACAATTTTGATTACATTAAATTGAAAAGTTTTTGCACAAACAAAGCCAATGCATCCAAGATTAGGAGGGAAGCAGAAAACTGGGAAACAATTTTTACAACCCGTGCCTCTGATAAAGACCTCATTTCCCAAATATATAGAGAACTGAGTCAAATTTATAAGAATACAAGTCATTCCTCAATTGATAAATGGTCAAAGAATATGAATGGGCAGTTTTCAGAGGAAGAAATTAGAGCTATCTATAGTCATATGAAAAAAATGTTCTAAATCACTATTGATTAGAGAAATGCAAATCAAAACAACTCTGAGGTACCACATCACACCTAGCAGATTGGCTAACATGACAAAACAGGACAATGATAAATGTTGGAGAAGATGTGGGAAAATTGGAACACTAATGCGTTGTTGGTGAAGTTGTGAACTGATCTAACCATTCGGGAGAGCAATTTGGAACTATGCACAAAGGGCTATAAAATTGTGCATACCCTTTGACCCAGCAATACCACTTCTAGGGCTGTATTCCAAAGAGATCATAAAAATGGGAAAAGGACCCACATGGGCAAAAATACTTATAGCAGTTCTTTCTGTGGTGTGAAAGAATTTGAAATTGAGGGGATACCTATCAATTTGGGAATGGCTGAACAAGTTGTGGTATATGAATGTAATGGAATGCTATTGTGCTATAAGAAGTAATGAGCAGGAAGACTTCAGAAAAACCTGGAAAGACTTGTATGAACTGACGCTGAGTGAAGTGAGCAGAATCAGGAGAACATTGCACACAGTAACAGCCATACTGTGCGATGACCAACTCTGATAGACTTGGATCTTCTCAGCAACGCAAGGATCTAAGACAACTCCAAAAGACTCATAATGGAAAATACTATCCACATGCAGAGAAAGAACTATGGAGTCTGAATGCAGATCGAAGCATACTGTTTGCTCTCCTTTTCCTTTGTTGTTTTGTTTTGTTGCTTCATTCTCATGGCTCCTCCCATTAGTTCTAATTGTTATTTACATCATGACTAATGGGAAAATATGCTTAATGTGAATGTATAAGTAAAGCCTATACCAGATTGCATGCTGTCTTAGGGGGCAGGGAGGAGGAGAAAATTTAAAACTCAAAATCTTATGGAAGTGAATGTTGAAAATCGAAAATAAAAAAATTAATCATTAAAAAAAAGAGTATGAGCTACTTTGAGATCAGAACACTTGCTCAGCAGTATTTGGCACATTTCGTTGTTGTTCAGCCATTTTTCAGTTGTGTTGGACTCTTCATGACCCCATTTGGGGATTTTCTTGGCAAAGTTACTAGAGTTGTTTGTCATTTCCTTCTCCAATTCATTTTATAGATGAGGATGAAGCAAACAGAATTAAGTGACTTGCCTAAGGTCACACAGCTAGTAAGTATCTGGGGCCAGATTTGAACTCAGGCCCTCCTGACTCCAGGCCCAGTGTCCTACCCACTGAGCTACCCAGCTGGCCCTTTCCAACTCATATTGTGATTCTGTTGATTCACTAATATGGAAATATAAATGATTGAGAAGTGATTAAAAATGTAAAAAAAACTGAAGTGGTGAGAAATGATGATCATTCTCAAGTCAGTTTCTGTGATAACTTTATTTGGGCTGCATATGGAACACAAAGCAAAGTTGTTTTATAGAGAAGGAAAGAAATGAGCAAGGCAATTTGCTTCCTAGTAATACCAATAATCGACCTTCAGGGACTCTAGGGCCATATTGGGACCTAGGAAGCCTTTACTGCCTGAATCTTCAATAGTATTCCTAGGCCAAAGTTTGTTCTGCAGGATTCCCCATAAGAATGAGGGGAGCTCCATAACATGGTTCATTCATACCTTTTCCCTTCCTTAGAGGCTCTTAGACACATTGAACAGTGAGGAGAGGATCTAGTGTGGTTCAAACTTAGAGTATTCCTAAAGTACCTCAGGCAGTTCATAGGACAAATGCCAGTCTTCTACTTTACAGTGTACTGTGTGGGGCCAAGTTTATAAAGTATAACTGTCTCTCCATAGTCTAAATTGTTTTTGTTTTTTTCCCCTTTTCTAGAAAAGAGAAATGTGAAGTTTCAGGACATAGTCAACAACTTGATTTCAAGCAAAGATGCTTTAAAGGGCCAACGTGAGTATTAATGAACCTTCCCATTTTTGTGTTGGTACACACTCTGTGACTTAAATGGAAATTTAACCTTATATATCTTTTCCACAACTCTTCATTTCCCTCACTTTCAGCTCTTTTAAACATGGGAGTGTTGTCTTACATGGAAATCTAGAAATGTCAAATTCCTTGCTAATTTAAAAAAAATACTTTTCTGGTGAACTAAATTGGTCAAACAAATTTTTTGTGTAGCTCCTGTATATAGAATGATTTGGTTGATGGATGAATTGTGGTCCCTGCCCAAAACGATCATTGCTCAAAAGAATAAGGGGTAGATTCAGAAAAGCTACCTTTTCAGAAATTGAATAACTGTATAAGATAATGTTACCAGAAATCTCACAAGGCAATATAAGGGAGTATTGGGAGAAAAATTGCCCAGTGAGTGGTATAAATAATAATAAGTATTTTTCATAGAGGGTCTTGAAAATGAGAGGAGAGGATTGGGAGGGAAGGAAAGGGAAAGCATTAAAGATTTGGGGAGTCCAAATTTAAAAGAATTCAGAGAAAAAATAGGAGCTTATGGGCTAAAGTTCTTCAGGGGAATTTAGCTCAATGAGCGATGGTAAATTTTCATGAATGAAATTCTGAACAGAGAAAAAGAAAGAATATGTGGGTACTCATCATCAACAATCATCATGGTGGCTGAGCTGGCTATTACTATCAATGACAGAAGCAGTATCCTATGATGACAGTCAGATCAGCCGACTTGATGGTTAGTGACAGTGACCACCTCCTTGTCTGTCAAGTCATATACTCATATATATGAGGATATGTGTTATTTCCACTGACAAATCTATAATTTCATTTATCCTGACTTTTTAGGACTCTAGGTCCTTACAAAAAAAAATGAGATTTCTGTGGGATGGAGTAATTTAGGAAGGGCTTAATAGAGGAAGGAGTTTTAACTAGACCTTGAAGAGTGGACAAAATTTATTGTCCATTTGTTAGTTTGGACCAGGTATGCAGAACACAAAGAAAGAGAAATAGCTTTGTGGAGGGGGAAGGAGATGAGCTAGGCTTTGAAAGGTGAGTAAAGTTTGCTGCCCAGTAATGCCATTCATAGACCCTCAGGGATTGTAGAGCCAATTTAGGGACTCAGATTAAGACCAGGGAAAATAATGAGAAGTTTTTCCTGTTTGGGTCATCATATACATTCCCAGGCCAAGTTCCATTCTGGAGGAACTCCATGGGAATCAGGTCTATTTCATAACTTGCTTTACTTGTACTTTTTGCCTTTCTTTAGAGGTGTTTAGCCACACTGGACAGTGGAGAAAAGATCTGGTGTGGTTCATACTTGAAATACTTATAAAATATCTCAGAATCCTTGGAAGGCCTTGAAAAACCATAGGTTTTAACCAGGCTCCCTAAAATCTTGTTAGCTGGCCAAGCATGGATATGCTGTGAGCCAAAGCTTATTCTACTATTCAATCCTGTTTCTAACTTGGAAATAGGGAAATCTGTAGCTCTTCCATTTCTTAAGGTTCACAGTCTAATCAAGAGGGAAGGGGAGAAAGTATCCCAACCATCCCAAAACCCACCCAAACACACTGGGCCACAAGGCCTTTGAAATCTGTTTGTGAATAATCATAGATTATCATGAAACTCTTTGCAGCATTCACTTTGTAACTAGCTGGCATTGTTTGTTAACCAACCAGTCTCAAGAGAAAAAGAAATTCATGGAATCATAGGATTCCATGATTTAAAATCATAGGTCTGTCCCTTTATTTAACGGCATGAATTATGACAATGAGGTCATGTATTACTCTAATGGTATCTTATCAGAAGGAATGAATATTTTTATTTGATATGATACCTTGAGGTGCTAATATTTTATTCTTGTGTAATTCTAAGTAGAAGTTTGGGAACCTTTTCGTTCTCAAACCACTTTGATATAGCCTCAAACCCAAGAGTCATGGATTTAGAAAATGAATACATTTTCCATCTAAGGATGTTTTTTCTTTAGACTTCTTTATCTGCAGACTCAATAACTTAATATGTTTACACTCAGATTTTTATTTATCTGTAGAAATAGAAAATGCACGTACAGTTCTTTCCAATGTCACTGATGGGAAAGTTGCTCTTGAAGATTTGTCACCTACCATGGAATCCTTGGGGATTGAGTTAAATGATGAAGCTCTCAAAGAAACACTAAAATCTGTTGAACCTGATGGTAAATACCTCATTTGTCTATCAAGTTAATATGTATAAAATATGTACAAAAACTACATTAATTCCATTTTCTCAGCCTCAGTTTCCTTATCTTTGAAATGGAGGTGATAACACTATCTATTTCCTGAGATTGTTGTGAGGATCAAATGAGAGGAGATATGTGAAGTGTTTTGCAAACCTTTGAGTTCTATTTAAATGCTAGCTGTTACTGTTATGCTAGCTATTATGGGCAAAACTATGATTGCCCTCATCTCCACAATTCAGGACAAGAAGTCCTACAAGAAGTACAATGGCAGGGCAGTTGTGTGGGGCAGTGGATAGAGCACTGACCCTAGAATCACGAGGACCTGAGTTCAAATCCGGCCAGAGACACATGATACTCACTAGCTGTGTGACCCTAAGCAAGTCACTTAACCCCAATTGCCTCACTAAAAAAAAAAGTACAATGGTAAGAGAATAGTTATGAGGATTGGAGTTCTGGGAGGAAATCATATGGGAGAGGGGAACAGAAGGAATATTAAGATAGAATAGGGAGTGGCACTTCCATCAATTTCCCAGAAATAACTCTATCCTGATGGAACTATATCAGGTAATCAGGTATTTGTATCTTATCTCAGTATACCTTTTTCTGGGTTCAAACAGCATATGAAGTTTTCTGTCCTAATTCTTGAGACCCCTCCCTAGTATTTACTCTTCATCATGCTTAGTTTTTTATGCCCGTGGTTATGCCCAGGGAATGTGTGCTGATTTTTTGTTGCAAAGTGATTGCCACAGAAAGCCTCTTGCTGCCCTGAAGTTGCTGTCAGCCAGATTATTTTAAATCATTTGTCAGTTTTTGATTGTTGGACACCTTAGAAATTTATCCAACATCCCAGGGAAGGTTTTGATGATCTGGTACCCCACCAGGAATTTGAATTGTCTGTAAAGAACAGCTAAATGGCCCAGCAGATAGAGCACCAGGCCTGGAATCAGGAAGATTCATCTTCCTAAGTTCAAATCTAGCCTCAGATATCTGTGTGACCCTGGGCAAGTCACTTGGCCCTGTTTGCTTCAGTTTTCTCACATGTAAAATGAGCTGCAGGAGGAAATGGCAAACCACTCCAGTATCTCTGCCAAGAAAACCCCAAATGGGGCCACAAAAACTTAACAACAATAAAGAGACCCCCTCGCATGATATAAGCTCCTTGATGGCAAGGATTATGGTTGAATTGATCCAGAAGTTCCAGAAGAATCTGTGTATGGTATGTAGGTTTTAATTCCCTATTACTTTGCACTCTTTCTGTTTTCCTCCTTACACACATGTATCTAAGTATCCAAAGGGTCACATAGACATCAGGGTACCTAAGCTCCTGGAAGCTCAGAACCTCCCAGACGGGGTATCACACTGTGTTCTTTTGTTCTACAGGGACTGTAGAACAGTGGATGCAAAGAGGAAAGTGTCTATTGCACTTAGAACTGGTCCTGAGGAGACCTTCCCAGGATGATTTCATAAATAACATGCAAACTTGACTAGTGAGACCCCCATAGTCTGTAGACCTAGCCAAAGTCCATGCTGGGGAAACCTTTTCCTTAAGCCTCTCAGAATTCAAATAACAAGCCCTAGATGCCAAGTCTTATGGCACAAAGACAAACACATCATCTCCAGGTTCTTTCTTATGGGTTAGATGATATGTTATGATCACCTTTCATGAAATCCTTAGATATACAGTATAATTTTTACTAGTCTATAACAAGTGAAAGGAAAGTCTCTCTGGTGGGCTTTATATGTAAATCTATAGAAATCATAGGCAATGGGAGTGTGACACGTGTTCAGATTGTCTCATATGGCATCTCCACTTGGAGGACACCAGGGAGAAGATGGCATCTCTCCACGTGGAGGATGCCAGGGGATTGCTTCCAGGAGAATTGTGAATGATGGGTAATGTGAATTCCTTGTGGAGACTAATGGTAGACATTCTATAACTGGTTCTGATCAGCTAACCATGTGTTGAAGAAGAGGATCTTTGATTGCCTGTGGAGGCATTCAAAATATCCTATCCACTTCAATTATGGTCTTTGAGCCTCAGTGCTCTTCAGGGAGCCTGGCAATAGGTGAAGGGAATAGCACCTATGATGATGTGAGTTCAAAAGATCCAGAGGGGTTACTTAGCCACCCATCATTCTGGAGTTTGGGTTTCACATCGAGCACAACATTGATAACTTAGAAGTAAGGAGCAATTTTGGGGAGTGATCAGTCTTCAGGAACTTAGCCCAGTAGGAGATAAGATGCAGGCCCATCAGGCAGTTATGTGCATCTGCACATGAACATGGTAAGACCAATGCTGTGTAGGAACTGGGTGAAGTTTTGAGCTTAATCTACCCCCACCTATGGTTAAGGTGGTATAGGGAGGATTATGCCCTCAATGTGTTGCACTATATTTGTATTTTGTTCTGGCTATATCTTTGAAGTAAATATTCCTTTGTAAAAGGTGTCTAGGGTTAAGTAGTTAAATGGAACAAGGGGGGATTATTGGCCTCCTAAAATGGAGGTAACACTGCTAGCTGGGGCTTGAGGTGATAGCAGAAGAGGAAAACATACCAACAAACTCTGAAGGGTACCCCAAAGCTTTTAGGGGATGATGTAATCCTTGAGAGCCTCAGACTTGGCTCTGTGAAAAGGTGTAGAGGTGGGGCAAGAGCTTTTAAGTTACACGGAGAATATAATGCATAATACCATGTTATTTTGGTATTGAGAACACTAATACCACTTTTATGGTAACTATCATGTATATAGTCATGTTTTAGGATAGATGATGTCACCTATAGTATGTCCAATCAGACCCAAAAAGTATTTATTAAGGACTTCCTCTACGCGAGGTACTAGGCTAGGCACTAGGGAATGCAAAGACAAACAAACGAATAGTAAGTCTGTGCCTTCAAGAAGCTTACATTTTCCTGGGTAGATACAACATGTAAATGGATAAGCATATTCATGATATTTTGAGAAGTTGAGGAGGAGGCAAAAAGAGAGTGCTGACAACTAAGGGGATCAGGAAAGGAGATGACACATGAATTGAGCCTTGAAGGCAAGATGGAGATTTTTTTTTTTTTTAGGTAATTGGGGTTAAGTGACTTGCTTAGGGTCACACAGTTAGTAAGTGTCAAGTGTTTGGTCTGAGGCTGGATTTGAACTTAAGTCCTCCTGACTTCATGGCCAGTGATCTATCCACTGTACCACCTAGCTGCCCCCCAAGATGGAGATTTTTAGAGGCAGAAGGGAAAACATCTAAATTGTTAGAAGAGGAAACCATGTTATATGTGAACTACCATGGTTAACTGTTATATTTGGAGAGGAGAATTGAACTGCTTTACTTTCAACTAATGGCTAGATGCTGCCAAATGCCAGGTCTATCCAAATAGGCTGTAATGAACAGCAATGAGGAGATTTGTGAGTTTTATACATTATCATTTATGTACAAATGGCTACCACTGGAGTGCTTGACAGCAATTCTGTTAAGAAAGGGGGACAAGTCATGGGAGTTAATTTAATTGGTGAAGAATTATGAGTAACTGAAGATAACTTCTCTCTCTTTTTTGGGGGGCATGGAGTTGAGGCCATTGGGGTTAAGTGACTTGCCCAGGGTCAT
This sequence comes from Vombatus ursinus, assembly GCF_900497805.2. NCBI lineage: Eukaryota > Metazoa > Chordata > Mammalia > Diprotodontia > Vombatidae > Vombatus > Vombatus ursinus. The sequence goes on from NW_020954579.1 coordinate 10,687,765, forward strand.
ACAGCTAGTAAGTGTCAAATGTCTGAGGCCAGGATAACTTCTCTCTTAATAGTATTTTAGCTAAGGACATTACAAGATATGTTCTTAAATTCAGAATTTTTCTTGAAAAATGAAACCTAGTACAGGATGTATTGGAAGTTTCCTTTGTATATGAAAAAATTCAGCCTGTAACTTTTCTAGGTGGCAGTTTTTATTATTCTAAATATGGACCAATTCCAGACTGTATTGCATGTACCTTTACTGTTATTGCATTATAACTCATTGTTGAGTAGAAGTTCTTAACCCAGGGTTTGCGGAGTTTTTTTTTAATACTTTGATAATTGTATTTCAATATAATGGGTTTCTTCTGTAATGTTCTGAATTTTATTTTATGCTTTTAAAATGTTGTTCTGAGTGGGGGTCCATAAGTTTCACCAGCCAGGCAAAAGGGACCTTATAGAATGATTTTTTTAAATTCACAAACCAAAATGGTGAGTGGGAGTGATTCTCAAATGATTTTGCGTGACAGTTCTCAGTTTGAAATTAGGTTATTAATTAAGTTCCATTGTAGGTCTCTAAGAGATAGCTTGAAACAAGAGGTGAACAAACATTCCCCATCATATTATTTCTTTCACTAAATGTCAGATGCCTCTGAAAATGAGTGATTTTGTGATAAATCAGTGTCCCCTCTAGGTAAAGAAAAATAGAACACAAAAAACATATTGAAGGATATTCTTTATCGTCAACAGAGTTTTCAGGTGGGCTGCAAGTCCCGAGTGGGACCTGGGGCAGGAGGGGGTTGGGGCAGAAATCAAGATGGCTTCCCAACTTTCTCTATTGTGCAAGAAAGGTCCCATTTCTGCTGTGAGTGTTGTTTCACCCACGTCCTTTACTTCTCAGAGGTTTTAGGATGCTGATTGCTCCAGACCTATTCTTTGGGCGCGGGGATGGGGGTGAAGATCTTTAAACATTGTAAATGGTTGAGAGGGCAAAGGAAGGGAGAAAAGAGTCTGATTCACCCGTGACTGAATTTGTAAATGTTTGGGGCTTGTTCTCATAGAGAGAGAGGCCTGTGCTCGTAGCCTTAATTCTACTCTGAAACTTCCTTAGAGTCCGGGGGCCCACTCATTGGTTCATAAGGGGCCTCATGGAAGAATAAAGAACAAAAGTAATTAAGTTTGTTCGTTGCCTGAATTTGTGACTTGACTCTTAACTTCCCTGATCTATTTGCCGTAGACTCTAAACATGCTATAGTTGCAGCAAATAGATTAATTTTCATTAGGGGCCTTTTGGTTCAAACTTTATATATTGGGGTAGCTTGTAGCTGTGAAATGAACTAGCGTCAGTTACTGGGAGCTATAATAAGCTCCAACACCTCTGTCTACACAACAGTAAAAGACGTTCCTCTGAAAATTATTCATTTTTAATTTACCTTATAGATTTAACTTTGGAGGGTCTGCTTGTCTGTCCACTAAAATGTAAATTATGTTTTGCTCTTTTACAGATGATGGGAAAATAGATTTCAAGGACGCTATCAAGCAATTCATTAAGCAAAGAAAGTCACAAACAGCCCAACGTGAGTAATATCAGTGAGCCTTTTTATTTCTGTATTGCTTCATAAATTATGATTTTTTCTGCCTTTCCAACAATATAATTTTATCTCATTTTTAGTTTTTTTAAAAGTGGAAATATAGTCTGAAATGCAATGTCAGGAATGCCAAACTTTTTTCCTGTATTTAAAAAGTTGGCGGTAAACTTTTAGTTATTTAAACAGTTAGTCAACTGATATTTATTTTATGATTATCATGTATACCAGATACAGTGTACCATAATAGATAGAGTGCTGCAAGCCCTGTTTTCAAATCCTAACTCTGACACTTATTAAGTCTATGACCGTAAGTAAGTCACCCTCAAAAAATCTCTATATAGATGGATTATGATATGATTGGTATTCCACTTCTCTCTGATATATACCTATATTCACAAACTATGTGGTTGCTGTTTTGAGAGATGCTATGGTATATCAGAGAAGCTAGTAAGAGAGTGAGTTTCAGTATAAATACAGAAAGTTTTGTCAATTTCTAAGAGTTAAATAAATGGTTAATATAATAATGTAAGAGATATTACCAGGTGGTATAAGGCAAGCCAATTCTTATTCTGGACAGTCCTAATAAGAGCTAGATGAATTTCAGGGCATCCTTTCCTACTTAATTCTTTAATCCTCCTATCCCATTTGAGTGTTCTTAGCTTCTCTGGAGAGGATCTGAAATATCTGTAGTTTGGTTCAGACTTACTTTGCTCCTAAGACATCATAAGGAAGCCCAGGTGCTAACCAATCTATTTAACCAAGGTCCTTAAAACTTTGGTAGTTGAACCTGAATTGATCTACTGAATGTAGTTATGAGCCAAAATTTCCTCTGTATACAATTCTGATCCTAATCTGGTTCCCTCAGGAAAATAAAACCTAAATCTATCTTAAAGTTCAAGTGGTAAGCTGGGGTAAAGAGTCAAACGGAGTGTCTAGTGCCCAAAAATGCCAAGTAGACATAAACCACTTGCACTCATAACAGCCAGTGGCTGACACAGAATTCCCTTTACAGTAAGCTGGCATTGATTACTAATCAATCACTCTCAAGAAATAGACGGTTTTATGACTCATCCAAATTTTAAGTGTGGGATATTTATCCTTTTATATTTTGGCATGAATTAATCCCCCTCCCCAATGAAGTCATTTAATAAAAACTACAACTACTTGATATTTCATCCCGAAGAAGGAAACTGTTAGTAATTTGTTTTACGAATTCACTCCACAATCCATTATCTTCCACACAATGCCAAACTGATGTTTCTAAAGCACAGGTCAGACCACGTAACTCCTGTGCTCTAGAAGCATCAGTGTTTTCTCATTTCCTTTAGTAAAAGATACAAACTCCTATGTTTGGTGTTTAAAGCCCTTTATAATCTAGTTTTAACCTATCTCTCCAAGTCCCTCACATGCTATATACACTTATGTCAAAAGGGTTTCATTCCATATCCTAACTCTGTCCCTCATGTTGCAACATTTTTTCCTCCAGACTTCTACCTCTTGGAACTTCTTTCACCTTTTAAGACTCAAGTTAACAACCATGTGCTGTAGTTGATAAGGCGCTGAAATTGGCATCAATCAATCAATATAGCAATAAGCATTTATTAAGTGCCTACTATATGCTAGCCACTGTGCTAAGTGCTGGGGATTTAAAAAAGAGGCAAAACATAGTCCCTGATCTCAAGGAGTGATTCAACATGTAAACAAATATATATAACACAAGCTAAAGTTAAATAATTAACAGAGAGAAGGCAATGGAATTGAAAAGGGTTACAGAAGGCTTTTTGTAGAAGGTGGGATTTTAGTTGGGTCTTAAAGGAAGGTCATGGAAGTCAGTAGTTGGAGTAGAGGAGTGAGAAGGTTCCAGGCATGGGAGACAGTCAGAGAAAATAACTGGAGCCAAGAAATGGAGTATCTTGTGTGTGGAACAGCCAGGAGGCCAATATTTTATTGAATCAAAGAGTACATGTTGGGGAGTAAGGTGTAAAAAGACTGGAAAGGTAGGAGGGGCTAGGTTTTAAAGGGCTTTGAATGCCAAATACAGTATTTGTATTTGCTTCTGGAGGCAGTAGAGAACCACTGGAGTTTATTGAGTAGGTGTTGGGGGAATGACATGATCAAACCCACATTTTAGGAAAATGACTTTAGTGGCTTAATGGAGAAGGTTTGAAGGGGGAGAGACTTGAGGAAAGTCAGACCCACTAGCAGGCTATTGTAATAGTCCAGATGTGAGGTGATGAGGGCCTGCACTAGAGTGGTGGCAGTGACAGAAGGAGAGAAGAGGGGTGTATTCTGGAGATGTTGCAAAGATGAAATCAACAGCCTTGGCAACAGATTGGATATGGGGTAGGAGGGCATGAGAGAATGAGGAATCCAATATGACTCATAGATTGTGACCCTGAGAGACTGGGAGAATGGTATTGTCCTCTACAGTAATAAGGAAGGTAGAAGGAGGGTAGGGTTTGAGGAAAAGATAATGAGTTCTGTTTTAGACATAAAGAGTTTAAGATGTCTACTGGACATCAAGTTTGAAATGTCTGAAAGGCAGTTGGAGATGAGAGATTGGAGGTCAGCAGAGAGTTTGAGGCAGAATAGGTAGATCTGAGAATCATCGGCATAGAGATGGTAATTCAATCCATGGGAGCTGATGAGATCACCAAGTGAAGTAGTATAGAAAGAGAAGAGAAGAAGGCCCAGGACAAAATCCTGGGGGACACCTACAGTTAGAGAGTGTGATCTGGATCCAGCAAAGGAAACAGATAAGGAGTGGTCAGAGAGGTAGGAGGAAAACCAGGAGAGAGTGGTGACCTGAAAACCTAGAGAGAAGAGAGTATCAAGGATAAGAGAGTGATCAATAGTGTCAAAGGCTACAGAGAGGTCAAGGAGAATGAGAATTGAGAAAAGGCCATTGGATTTGTCAACAAAGAGATCATTAGTAATTTTGGAGAGCGAGTATTGGTGAAATGATAAGGTTGGAAGTGAAGACCTGAGTTCATATTTGTCCTTAGACACTTATTAGTTGTGCTACCCTGGGAAAGTCACTTAATTTCTCACATCTTCAGTTTCCTCATCTCTGAAATGGGGATAATAATAGCATCTAGGGCTTTTGTAAGGATCAAATGAAATAATATTTGCAAAGCACTTAGCACAATACCTACTACACAGTAGGAACTTAATAATGTTTGCTTCCTTCCCTCACCTCTTCATGTCCTTCAAGGGGTCTTTCTGGAGTCTTTCAGTTGTTAAGCCCTGCCCCCAGTCACAATGTACTTATTATGTTATTTACTTAATTTATCTGTGAATGTGTTTTATTCCTTTAATAGAATATAAGATCTTTGAGGATTGTCTCACTAACTTGTTTACCTAGCCCTAGCACTTAATAAATGGCTGTTCATCAATGGTTATCACAGAGTAACTAACTCAAGACATGGAAACAGAAGACATGATTCTGCATTCCATACTGCTGTTAACTACATATGTGACCTTGTCCATGGTGCTTCACCATTCTAATCTCCCTTATCTCCAAAAGAGAGTTTTGGTTAGATGACATCTAACGTTCCTTCCATCTCTAAACGCAATGGCCAGATTATTAAGTGTGATAGAGGTTTTCAGTTTTCTACTTGGGTGAGACCAGATATCCAAGATCTTCTGCATTAGAAAATGAATAAATACTTTCTTCAACTCAAGTTTTTATACATTTCTTTAGATATAGTTAATGATTTTAATCTTTGATTTTTATACACAAATAGAAATACAAAAAGCACAGAATATTGTCTCCACTATATCCAGTGGGATGGTCCATGTTGATGATTTATCCCCTACCCTGGAAAACTTTGGAATCGAACTAACAGATGACATGCTTAAGGAGACCCTGGAATCTGTTGGAACTGATGGTAAGTACAACGTTCTCTCAGGTTATTTACATAGTATGTGTGAAAATATATATTCTTTCCGGGGGCAAAGCTAAAATTCTAGTCACTTGCTGAGAAAGATAAAAATGGGGGATAGAGTAAGGTGGTCTAGGCAATCACCTTTCCTTTTAGAAGTGTCTTTCCCCCTTTTTGGAAAGGAAAGTTATGTGAATAGTGGTGAGAGTAGAGGTGCAGTAATAAAAAATGCAATAAATCTTTTACAAACAGCTCCCTAAATCCTGATACATCACTTTTAGTTTATACAAGTTATACTTATAGCTTTGTGTGTAATTGGAATCCATCAGTATTATGCAAGGTTCTCTGTAATGTTATCTTGTTTGACACAAGATAGCATCCATTTTCCCCTGATGGCCAATACACCATATCATTATAATTACTTTATTAGTACTTTACTTATAAATACTTTACTTACTTTATAAATACTTACTAAATTTCAGTGACTCCCTATTACTTCAAGGATCAAATATAGTCTTCTGGACTTTAAAACACTTCACAACTTGGCCCCTTCCTATCTTTCCAGGCTTTTATATTTTACTCCCCTTCACGTACTCTGCAATCCACTGGTTCATTTGTTCCTTCCACACAACACTACATCTCCCAACACAATGGCTTTGCATTAGTTGTCCTCCAAACCTGGAATGGTTTCTTTCTTCACCTCCACTTTCTAGATTCTCTGGCTTCCTTCAGGACCAAGTTCAAATCCAACTTTTTACAAGAGGCCTTTCCAGGTCCTCTTACTGCTAATTCCCTCCACCTTGAGATTATCTTCCATCCACTCTATATATATCTTGTGTGTACACAGTTATTTACAAGTTGCTGCCTCCCACCATGCCCCCAATCAGGGCAGAGAGGTGGCACCATAGTGCACAGAGTGCCCAGCCTGGAGTCAGGAAGATTCATCCTCCTGAGTTCAAATCTGGCCTCAGACACTTACTAGCTGTGTGACCCTGGACAAGGCACTTAACCCTGTTGGCCTCAGTTTCCTCATTTGTAAAATGAGCTGCAGAAGGAAATGTTAAACTGCTCCATCATCTTTGCCAAGAAAACCCCAAATGGGGTCACAAAGAGTCAGACACTACTGAAATAACTGAACAACAAATGCTATTAACACACCGCATAAAAGCAATGAGCATTTTTATCCAATACTCCTGAGCTGGGTTGTGGTTATCCATCCATCTGTACATGCACATTCCTGATGCTGGACCACGTCTGGGTGGCGTGGGGGAATATCCTTATATGGCAGAATGAATAGAGTGCCAGACTTGTGGTGTGGAAGAGTTTGAGTGCTGCCATGGGTGGCTGGGTGACCTCAGGTAAGTTGCTCAACCTCTAAGCCTCAGTTTCCCCTTCCATAAAAAGATTATGATAGTGTCGACCTCAGTGTTGTTTTGAGACTCTATAGTGCTCTATATACCTTAAAGTGCTGTGTAAATAATAGCTCCTGTTGTCATTGTCATCATCATCACCATCATCATCATCATTGCTTCAGAATTTATCATGATGGGATACTGGCTCTCTGTACTTTCTGACAAATTAGTTCAAGTTGGTGATAGCATCTCCTGAGAAAATTAGCCCTGCATTTTACTTTTCTACCTCATCAGCTGAGCCTCAGGTTTAGAAATTATCTCACGTCAATTTGACCTTTGTTAGAAGCCCATTCCCAGAATTTCTAAGACTATTACATTTAAGTCCATGCCTTCAGGGACACACATCAGCAAACATTTATTAAGTCATTCCTGTGTGCAATTACTCCATAATCTCTTGTATATTTTGGCTAATAGCAAAGCATAAGAAGAAATTTTATAAATCACCTGCCCTTTCCACAGTCTTCAGTAAGTTGTGTTCTATTCTTCGTACAAACTTTCATATTGTTCACAATTGAGATTCTCTATATCTATTTCCCTCCCTTTTTCCTCACCAATTTAACAATCCAAGGTGGAAATATCCAGAAATTCACTACAGGGAATATCATCAAATTCTAACCTATACAACCTCTGTATAAACAGATCTCCTTTCCCATCAACCATGGTTCAATTAATATGCCATCAATACTATTCAGTTTAATCCCCAGTGAAACAGTTCCAGTTAAAAGCATACTAAAATCCAATTTCCATCTCATGATAATTCATAAATCCACCAAGTCAGAGCTAATCGAATTTTGCCCTTAAATAATCCCTTATAATTAAAACAAAAAGAAAAAAAAAGAAAAAAAATTGGAGGGAAAATATTTGCCAAGATACCCTTTAAACTGTGAGCTCCCTAAATGTAGAGAAATGGCTTTTGCCTTTCTTTACATATGCAGCACTTAGCAGCCTGGTACCTGCCAAGCACTTAGTAAATGCTTATTGACTGACTGTCACTTTCCTAACCGAGGGGAAGGAAAAGAGTTCAGATTTTTAAGGACAGACAACAGTTTTTCTGCGTAGAGAGAAAACCCTTCACATAGACAGATGCATATCATGCATATCATAAACAAATCTACCAAATTCATATAGCCTTTTATCACAATTAATTTAGAGTTTAAATTAAATTAGGGACTAAAAATTACTATCGCATTCTGGTCAGTTATAAGAAGGTAATTCAGTTGAAACTTTGTATTCAAAAAACCAATCTACGAATTATCAGTTTCAAAGCACTGATGAATTCTCAATTCGATTGCTTGTTCATTTCTCTTTCGTAAGCCTAGCTGGAATTTCATTAACAGTTTTGTTGTTCTTGTTTTTTTTCTGTTACTGCAAGTGTATGCAACATACCACACACACACACATACAGAACTATAAAGATTTTCAAAGTTATCATTGACAAAAGTCTTTCAGATAAAAATGATCAGTTAGTACATGTTGAATTAGGTAGGTTTCCAAATCAATACCAATCCCTTGCACCTATGAAATGGACTTAAACATCATTTAGATGGCGCCATCCTTTGTCAGGGATTTATGAGTTTATGAAGACCATAATTTGTTGTCCATAATTTTTTCCTCCATTTTGAGTGGCATTACTGTCACATCCACTCAGTTTAAGGACAGACAACAGATTTCCAGGGTTTTCCTCATAACCCAAAGATATTTCTACTTAGCAATTGAGATCTTTGAAACCCACTGTGTCTCACTTTAGGGACAAGCAGGGATTGAATCTTTGCCCTGTTAGAGTTCCAACAAGCTAGAACCAAGATATCTCTAATCAAGCCCCATTTATTATAGATCACACTGGTTTCAGGCCTCCATGAAGAGTCTAGGCTTTTATAATTGTCATATATAGACTTGAACTTGCAGAGGTTATTCATATTTTTCTTTGACTTTGTTAAATATTTGCTTTGTGTGGTACCATTTTTATGGTAGTGTGTTTCTCAGATGATCTGGGCTTAACTAGCACCTTTCATATTTCCATCCTTTTCCAGTTTCTTACACATTTTAAGTGTTTCTTCAATGTTCTCTTTACCATTGGCCTATCTGTACCTTCTTGTAAACTAGGCATAGAAATCAGTCGTCATGGATTGTCAGGATGTCCAGATATTGAATCCCAGCTCTCTGCTTGCAGCATGCTGCGTGTAATGGGGATAGAATGTATCCCTTAGAGTGTACATGGAGCTGAACTGAATTCCTGTACATGGAGCTGAGCTTAGTGTTGAAAAGCTTTGGGATGACACAGCAATTCCTTGGTCCCTGTGAGGAGAGCAAGGGGAATAGTTGCATTAAAGACTGGCCCATAAACCACAAAGTTCTGCCATCTTTTTTACTGGAAGAGATATCTGCTCTTCCTTCTGTTTTCTCTTTTTTGAGAATGTGTTGAGTGGACAGAGCTGTCTTGGATTTCGTGTGGTAGGAGAGGAGATTTTGCCCCTGTCCCTCCCCTTAGGAGGTGAGGGGGCTGCCCAAACATGGAAGTGAGCACAGGTGTTACCAGTTTTGAACCTGGAACTCAGGGTCCGTGGCTGCCTCTTCTGCTTAGGTTTCTTTCCCTGGGTATAAATTACTGAGTAGCTCTCTTGGGATGGAATATTTTCAGCTTTGGAGGCAATTGCATGCGCTTGAGAGGCTGAGACTGCCTAGGTTCCACATTTAGAGCTGACCGGCAGCAGCTGCCACCGCAGCTTCCTTAGAAAAGATGACCACTGACTTGCTAAAAGATAATGGACCTTGAGAAAGTGGCTTGATAAGTTCTTAGCTCAGGTGAAGGTGAAGTGGCAATTCAGTATCCCAAAAAACGTTTTGATGTTTTAAGTGTCAATCTCCTGGAAGAGTATAATAGGAGTTGTGGGTTACTGTTTCATATTTTAAGTCTTTGTCAGTATATTTCTGAGTATTTTGTGTTTTATCTTTTTGTCAGAATCATATCTTTTGGATAGGAGGAATAAATAGCTGCCCTATACTTATCTACATTGTACAATGAATACTTTATTAGTCAGTAATGGAGGAGACCCTAGGCGTGAGCCATATATAAACTTCATGTAAGTGATTTCACCCAGGGGTCTGGGGTAGGGAAGAAGCCAGAAATAATGAAAGAAAAGGATCTGGCCTACTCTTTTTAGAGATCAGAATACACCAGAGCGTCACCTAGTCTAAGCAATTTCCCACAGCTGAGAGCCCTTAGTGAGAGAGGGCAGTCTTAGCCCTCTGGCCTAAGTGCCAGTCTTGTTGTTACATGACAATAATTTGAACATGATGGCTTTGATTTCAATTAGCACAGACTCTTTGATGATTTTCATTAGGTTTGGTAAGTTAATGGAAACAATAATTTAACTAAAGTAGTAAGATATAAGATAAAGCCACAGAACTCATCAACCTTTCTGTACATTACCAACAAAACCCAGCAGGGAGAACTAGGAAAAGAAATTCTATTCAAAATTAGTAGAGGAAATATAAAATACTTGAGAGTTTTCCTGCCAAGACACACACAAGAATTATATGACTATAACTACAAAACACTTTTTACAAAAATAAAGAGATACTTAATTGGAGAGAAATTAATTTATGAATTTGCTGTCATACAAATAAAACTATTAAAGATTATTATAAAGAACTTTAAAAATTATAAGAAAATTCATCTGGAGGAATAAAAAGTCAAAAATCTTAAAAGAAATGATAGAAATAGTGGGAAAGAAGTATAACTAAAAGTACCTAATTTCATACAATACTACAAATCAAAAATCATCAAAACTATTTAGTTCTGGTTTTTAAAAAAAATGGAAAAGTTGACCAAAGAAAGAGATTAGGTACATAGATTGAAAGGATTGAAATAAAGTAGCATTGTGTTCAAAAAGTCCAAGGATACCAACTACTGGTATAAGGATTCACAATTTGATTTTTAAAAATATTGTGAAAATTGGAAATCAGTTGGGGAGAAATAGGCTTAGATCAGCGTTGTATACCATATGCCATAATAAGCTCCACGTGGATATATAGCCCAGATTTCATTTTTTTATAAAGGTCGTATCATAAACAAATTATAGGAGGATGGAAAAAGACATTTCATAATTATGAATAGGAGAAGAGTGATAAAGAGGATTACAGGGCATAAAATCAATAACTTTGATTACATAAAATTGAAGATACTTTGTACAAACAAAAGCAATGCAGTTAGAATCAGAAGGGAAACATTTAACTGCGGAAAGTCTTTACAAAAAAAATTTACTGACAAATATATGATACATAAGAAATATATGGAATTGATATAAATATATGACAAAAATTTCCCTAATAGCTAAATAGTCAAAAAATGTGAAGAGATACGTTTCAAAAAAAAAGAAATGCAAGCTATCAGCAATCAAATGAAAAATCCTCCAAATCACTAATAATAATAAAAATGTAAATTAAAAAAATTCTGATAGTCTCACCTTATACTCATCAGATTGACAAAGATGACAAATAAGGAAAATGATAATTGTCAGAGGATCTATGAATGGACAGGCACATTAAAACACTCATTTTGAAATGTGAATTGATCCATACTTTTTGGAACTATACCCCCAAAGCTCTGAGCTGTACATACTCTTGATTCCAGTGATACAACTAGGTACGTGCCCTAAAGAGATCAAAGACATAGGGAAAAGACCTATATATGCAAAACTATTTGTAGCACTGACATTTTGTTGTAAAGAATTACAAATTAGGTGCCCATCAGTTGAGAAATGGATGAACAAATCATGTTATACGAATAAAACAGAATATTATTGCTCTATAAGAAGAAATGAAAAGGAAAAATGCAGAGTAATGTGGGAAATTTCGTATGAACTTCAGAGTGAAATGAGCAGAATTAGGAGAATTACTTGTATTATGACCACAACATTACAAAGAAGAACAACTTCCAAATACTTAAGAGCTCTAATCAATGCCGAGGCTAATGATGATTTTGGAAGAATGACCACGAAGCATGGCTTTCGTTTTTCGATGGAAGACAGTAGTTACAGGACAAGACGTGCATAGAGTCAAAAGAGAGCTCTTTGAGCTTCATTTCTTCATAGATAACATGTTGCTATTAATACCTTAAAATGCCTACTTTACTGGATTGTTATGAGGAAAACTATGTAAAATGCAAAGAGCTATAGAAAGCGAAAATTTCTGTTGTTGTTCGGTTGTTTCAGTCGTGTCTGACTCTTTGTGACACCATTTGGGATTTTCTTGTGGAAGGTATTGGAGTAGTTTTCCATTTCCTTCTCCAGCTCATTTGAGAACTGAGGGTTAAGTGACCTGAACAGAGTCACACAGCTGGTAAATGTCTCTGGCCAGATTTGAATTCATGAAGATGAGTCTTCCTGACTCCAGGCCTGGTACTCTATCGACTATGCCATTTAGCTGCCCTAGATTACTATTATTATTAATAACAGCAAACCACGTTATACAATTTGCAGCAGCATTCCAAGATATTTTGAAAGGAGAATATAATTGCTTTGATTTTCTTCAACTAATAGCCAATTAAATTTAATAAGCTTTATCTGCTATGTTGTAATTATAGTAAACACATTTAAATTATTTTGAGCAAATAGCTGCTATTGAAATGGTTGATGATAGTTTTTTTTAAATTTTTATGTTATAAAAATATTGAACAGAACAGAACCAATGATAAAGCCAGTAATCAGTCAATAAACATTTACTAAACACCTACTACATGCAGGGCACTGTGCTAAGCACTAGGGAAATGAATAAGGGCAAAATATAGTCCCAACCCATACAATCTAATGGGAAAACTGAAAACTGGGAAGGTGGGAGTGGAGAGGAGAGGGTCCCTGGCTGGGAGGGATGGTGATGATGAAGTCCAAAAGAATGCAATTACTGGGAAATGATAAGATGGCTGACCTGGGCACCTTCTTTAAAAGGAGGATCTGGGAGAAACTCACCATTGTCTATCCTCTGTGCTCTCCAATCAGAGGCAGGGAGGAGCCTGAGGGGTAGGGGAACTGAGGAGATGTGAGAACACACACTTGGTTGTTATTAGTTGAATCCATACTCTTATATTTAGTTATTTTACCAATTCTAACTTATCATGGAAAAGCATTTATCTTAGAAAAAACAAAACACAGCACAATACTCTTTGGAAACAGCTTAATGCCACACTTTTCATTTAAGACTAGTATGATGTGTTTTTTAACTAAATTTATATGAAGTTAACTGGTTATATATAAATGCTTTTTAGTTTTTTGCACATTTAAATGTAGAATTTAGCAAAAGTTTATTCTCCATTTTGAATCATCCTTGTGACTTTTCTAGGCAGATTTTTTGTTTCATCAACAAAGAACAACTGTAGAATAGTAGAATTAGAAGGAAATTTGTATTTTGTAAATGAGGAAGCTAAGGCCCAGATAAAAATGACCCATCCATGATAAATTCAGCTAGTTAGCCTTAGAGATGGTATGTTCTAAGTTTAACTTTTCTCTCCACTGAAGTTTCTCAATTGATTTCTTCCTCCCTTTTGCAGATGATGGAACAGTGGATTTAAGGAAATTTGTGAGCAAAATATCTAAGTATGATGAATTCACAGAGGATGAAAGTGAGTGTGAATTTTAAAAGTGGGATTAATGACAACAATTTCATTGCTGTTCTGGAATGTAAATTTTGACATTTTTGTAAATTATGACTTTTTAGATTTAAGAATTTGACTTCTTACTGGACTTCCTTCTATTCCCTCTCTGCTCACTTTCCATCCTTTATTAATTTGTACCATTGTTTTAAATAACAATTCACCCCTTGCTTCAATATTTGGTGAGTGAAATTTAACCAATCTAGGTTATAACCAAACTAGGTTTTTATATGATGTAGAAGGATGCCCCCAACATGGAAATATTTGATAATATTTTCCCAATTACATGCAAATACAATTTTAAACATTCATTTTTTTAAATTTTGAGTTCCAGATTTTCTCCCTCCTTACCTTACCTCCCTTTCCTCCTCCCTCCCTGAGATGGTAAGCAAGTTGATATAGGATAGACATGTGTAGTCATGCAAAATTTTTCCATATTAGTCATGTTGTGAAAGACACAGACCAAAATAATAAAAAAAATGATAAAATTAAAGTGAAAATAGTATGCTTCAATCTGCATTCAGACTCCATCAGTTCTTTCTCTGGAGGTGGATAGCATTTTCCATCATGAGCCCTTTGGAATTGTCTTGGATCATTGTATTGCTGAGAATAGTGAAGTCATTCACAGTTGATCATCGTATAATATTGCTGTTACTGTGTTCAGTGTTATAGATAGGAAATAATATGAGTTCAGAGAAGGGAGAGATCTCTGTGAACTATGATGAACTGGGAAGGCTTCACAGACTTGGCTAGCCTTTGAACAATGGGTCAAAATTGCTGCCAAAGGGTGAATTCAGAAACTTACTGTTTCCAGGGATCCCAAACTAATATATGACTCAGATCAAAATTCAACCAAACAAGTCAAAATCTTCTGCTGCCTTTGTTATCATCTCGAGTTACCCAATGAAAGTGTATACATAGATCCAGTCATCTCATTCCTCTACTTCAAACTCTGTCATGTCTTCCTGTTTGAAGTTTGTTAGATAGCACTCAAAGCCTTCCATAATTTGGTGCCACGCTACTTTTGTATCTCATACTGCTCTATTCCATGTATATTATGCTCCAGCCAAAGGAAGGGTCTAGAAGTGGCAAAAAGAGAACCTGTGTTCTCAGGTTGTTTTAGCACTGCCAAAAACTCAAGGCAGTCATAGTGGATAAAGAGGCAGCTTCAGAATCAGGGAGACCTGGGTTCAAATCCCACCTCTGACAAATAGTGGTGGCTGTGTGACCCTAGGAAAGTCACCTAACCTCCTAGTGTCCCCTAGCAACTCTAAGACTATTGGTTGCAAAGCAATTACTGATCCCCATTAGTAAAGGCAGTTTTCTTCTAAGAGTTCTTTACACTTATGAAATCAGAAGAATTATTCTTCTTGAAAATTGGTATGTTAACTAAAGCAAACTCTTAGGCTTCTTTAAACACAATAATAATTTTGCTCTTTGATTTGTTCATATACAGAAACAGAAAAAGCATTCAATGCTGTCACCAACTTTGCTGAGGGGAAAGTCAAGATCTCTGATATGCCTTCTACCCTGGAGAGCTTAGGTGTCAAGCTAACTAAACAAGATATTCAAGAAACATTGAAAACCGTTGAGACTGATGGTAAGTATTTCAGCTATTTGTTGTTGTTTAGTCATTTTCCAGTCATGTCTAAGTCTCCATGACCCCATTTAGGGTTTTCTTGGCTGAGATACTGGAGTGGTTTGCCATTTCCTTCTCCAGCTCATTTTACAGATGGAGAAACTGAGGCAAACAGGATTAAGTGATTTGCCCGGAGGCACACAACTAGTAAGTGTCTGAGGCTGAATTTGAACTCAGGTCCTCCTGGTTCCAGAGCCGGCACTCTATCCACTGTGCCACCTAGCTGCCCTTTTCAGCTATTTATCTTTTAATTTGTTTATTTTTCATTTTCAACATTCACTTCCGCAAGATTTTGAGTTCCATATTTTCTCCCCATCTCGTCCCTCTCCCCCTCCCAAGATGGCATGCATTCTGAATACCCCTTCCCCTAATCTGCCCTCCCTCCTATCTCCTCCCCTTCTCTTATTCCCTTCCCCTTCTATTTTCCTGTAGGGCAGAATAGATTTCTATACCCCGTTGTCTATATGTCTTATCAGCTATTTATCAAGGTGTTTAATTACATTATATATAATATGTTCTTTCTAGTGGGAGAGCTAAAATTTTAGTCATTTCTGTTGGGGCAGATGGGTTGGGGGCAGGAGGTAGTTAATTTGAAAATAATTTTAGCTCATAGAGTGGTGGGGGGAGGCATATTTCTTTTCCTAGATAGGAGTGGGAAGAGACTCTTTTTTGGGAAAAGAGAATAGGGAGAGTAAGCAGTATCAATTGGTATTGGGGGAGGAGGAGGAATGACAGTGATTAGGAATTCCATAATTCTCCTAGTAGCAGCTCTCTGTATCCTGATGCAATGACAGTATGAAGTGACACCCAGTGCACTCATTTTCTGTTGGCCTGTGGCATCCCCCACTTCCATTCTTTTCAAGTTGTATTGCTAGATTTTGTTTTTACATCACAGTTATTTCTGGACATGTCGCTCTCCTCCTCCCTGATTTGAACTTTCCATTTCCTAAAGCTAGGCACTAAGTCAGTTACTTAGTGACTTAGTTTGACAGCATATACAAACATGACACACTCCTAGTACCCCCCCAGTTCTGCAATGATGAAAGTGTCTTCTCCTTCATTCTTTGTCTTCCCAGCCTTCCCAGAGCATTGGCTCTGCATCACACTCTATTTGCAGGGTTTCTTTTTATATTACTGTGGTTCTTCTGGGTTGGTATACCAGTTGAGAATATATGCTGGCCTACTGCCAAGTGATTAATAGACACATAAAATCTCAACTATACAAGGTCCTTAGAGATCTGATCCAATCTTTAGCTGTGTACGAAGACTCTGTACAACATCATCGAGGGATCCTCTAGCCTCTGCTTGAAGACTGACCATCTTGGTGAACTCATCACCTTCTGGAACAGCCATTCTACTTTGAGACAAATCTAATCATAAAAAAAATTCTCCTTATGTAGAATCAAGTTCTGTATTCATCATTTCCACTTATTATTTCTAGTTCTGCCTTCTGAGGCCAAACAGAACAAGCCTAATCCCTCTTTAATGTAGCAGCTCTTCAGATACCTGAAGGTATCCAGCATATGGTCAGGAAGACATGAATTCAAATCCTGCTTCAGAGAGTTACTAGCTGTGTGACTCTGGGCAAGTCATTTAATCTCTTTGTTCCTTGGTGTCTTCGTTTATAAAAATCAGATCTTAATCTATGATCCTATAATTCTTCAGTCTTGTCTCCAAGCTAAACATTCTCCTCTCCTTCCATGTGATACTTCTGTGAAAAGAATGATTTTGTATGGTCAAACACACACACACAAAACACAATTTTGTATTCAATATATCTATATTGGTTGACCCATACAGTCAAGAGTTAGAACAAGGCATTTTTGTGTAGCACCTCTTCTGGGCTACTCCTCCAATTTGCTTTCACACTTAAAAGTTGTGTCCCCAGACAGGTAAATATTTTTAGGTTCTAGGAGTAACCTTGTGCCTATGCATTTCTAGGACTATGCTCATTAGCCCCTACTAGTGTGCTTTCCATTAATAGCCAATAGACATAATTAGCTACAAGAAAAAGTATTCACTAAAATGACATAGTAAAAAACAGTAGGTTTATATGAGCTCCGTATCACAAATGCAGCGTCTGCGGGAAAAATGGTACAAACTTAGGGTACATATAGGGCATATATATAGGGAACATGTGTAGTCAAAGAAAGGCTTATCTCCTGGAACTGTCGGGACTATAAGTCCTTTCTCTTCTGTAGACTCCTCACCAAGCTCCCCCTGGGTCTAGCATCATTGTTGGTGGACATCTTAGCAGCTGGGCTTCCAGGATCTGCTCCATTATGCAGCAATTTTTTGTATCCACAGATGGTTTCTCTCTCTCTACTTCCAGAGATCCCAGTCCTGGAAGCTGTTTCCTCCCTAGACAAAATACTTTTTCGTATCCATGTCTGTCTGGAGTGTATCTCTGATCCCCCAGTGGACTCAGTATCTCAAGTAATTTCCTTTTCAAAGCTACATGGGCAGTGGGGGCAAGGAGAGAAGAAGAGAGATAAATAACCTCCTCCTTTTCTGCAGGAGGAAGTGGGTAATCTTCTTTATAGACAGCTCTTGGTATGTACTCTGCAGAACTGCCGATTTTTTTCTAGAACTTAGCTATTTAAAGGCCTTCAAAGGCATGTCCAATTTTTCTTAGTCAAATGAAGTTGCTCTCTTTAATTCTGTCAGAGAAAGTTGTTCACACTTTACAAAGGGATTACCCCATATCAACACCTCGTTGCCACTGTTCTCTATTTTTCCTTTCTATGAAATAATCAACTTTGTGGAGAGGAGTAGGAGGCCAATGCAAATTCTATGAGAGGTTTTAAAATTTCACTTTTTTCTGCTCTAGGATTTAAAAGTTGTGCTCTTTATATGTTACTGTCCACACAATACCTTGAACCTTCATTATAACACATATGACCTGCCTTTGTAACATAAAGAATTCTGAGCCATGTAGAGCAGATCAAATGAAATAATATAGGTAAAAAGTACTTTTTAAACCTTACGTAAATGTTGTAATTCTTTTTACTCTTTTAACATCAAAACTTGGCATTTATTGAAGTTAATGATATTTCAACTCCCCAAAAGTATTAAAAATTGAGAAGGATCTCTTTTTGTGCCCCCCTAGCATCTTGCTCTAGCCTAGTCCCAGCTCTGGCGCATCCTAATGGTTGGTTAGTTGTTGTAAAAAAGCATCACTATATTGGGGTCAAGGCTAATCAGACCAATACGAGCTTAAAAGCTCTACTACAGATCAGGCACAAATAGTCCATATGAACATTTGGAGAGGAGATGTCTCTAAATGTGTGTATCTCCTTTTTTGAGCTGCTAAAGTTCTGCTTTACTTATAGAGTAGAGCACCTTCTTTGATGGGAGCCTGCCATGCTGGGTGATCCTGTACTAGGATTTCCCATGTCACACAATTGATTCCAAAGTTCTTCATAAAGACTTTGAGAATATTTTTGTATTGTTTCTTCTGACTTCCATATGAGTGCTATATGTCATAAGAATGCAACAGTGGATTTTTTACTATTTTTTTAAAGGAGCATTTAATTGTTTTAATTATATTCACCTAATGGCTGGTAATAAACTGATCCATACAGGTCCTATTCAATGTGCTTTAATGAATAGAAAACAGGTTGTTGTAGGCAAATGAGTGAGGCTGAAGCACTTTTGATGGTTGTCCTCTTAAGTAAAGGGTCACTTTACTTTAGGAGTCCCTTTAACTCATAAAGGAAATAATAAAGAAAGGCAGTAATGGAGTTGATGTTCCATATGTATGTCTCCATGAAATTTTCTCCTGAATTAATTTTGGTCCTGTAAATGTGCTTATTTTCTTACACCTCTCTTTGACAGGAATTTAATGCTTTGCGTTTTGAGTTAGGCTCATCTTTTGGCTTTTTTGGTGAATGTTTATAACTTTCAAAACAAAGGATAATTTGAGTAAATAGTTTCCACCTTCCGCTTTTGGATTTCACAGTTACAGAATTGTGAATAATTATAAAGAGACAGTTAGGTGGCACAGTGGATAGAGCACCGACCCAGGAGTCAGGAAGACCTGAGTTAAATCTGACCTCAGACACTTGACACTCGCTGTGTGACCCTAGGCAAGTCACTTAACCTCAATTGCCTCACCAAAAAAAAAAGTAAATAATTATAAAAATAAGTTTTTAAAATGACAAACTAAAAGGGTGGGATGAAATAATTCTCTAATTTATGCAATGGTTTTAAGTTTGGTCCTGGTCTTCTTACTACAAAGTGAAGAGGAGGAGGCTTGGAAGTTCAATTCAGTTCAACAAGCATTTTAACAGCCTCATGGCTCTGTAATAAGGACTGGGAACACAAAGATCACAATAACAAAAAGAAAAAATTCTCTGATCTCAAGGAGCACATAGTCTTTTATATTTTTCATATAACTGCCACACTCTCATTTACTTTTCAATTTGTAGATCTGGCTCTAGTTTCACATTTCCAAAATGTCTGATTTTTCCCCCTCCTTTCCTTTTGTGCTAGATGGACTGGTGAATTTGAAGACCTTTGTTGATAAATTAGGTACTGTTGAACAATTTCCTGAATGCCAACGTAAGTACAAACTTCAAATTTAGTATGATTGAAACTTTCCTTTTCCTGTGTGGGGACAAATTTTGTGACTTTAAAAATCTAAACATATGTAATTTTTATAGGATCTCCTCAATCCCCATCTTTTCACTCCTTTATAAAGTTGCAGTCTGGTCTTATTTGGTAAAAGAGGAATACCAACCCTCTTGCTCCATATTTTTCTATTTTGGGGTGAAGTTTTGTCCATTTAACTATTCATCCAATACTTAACAGGCACCGGCTCTGTGTGCCATAGTTCCTGTGAGTGATACAAAAATATATCTGACATACTCACTAACTGAAAGGACCTTATAACATAAATGAGGAGGCAAGGTATGAAAGTTTACAGAGAAGAGCTAAATAAAATTACAAGATTATCCTTCCAAAATAGCTGTACAAGGAAAATCACAAGGGAATGAGTGGTTAATAGTTCACTTTCACACCAGCAACCTTCCCACCCTGAAGAAACCTCAGCCCTAAGTAGCTGTTCTCTAAACTTGTGACTCCCTAGCCTGGACCACCATTTAATGAAGGACCCCAGCCTTGTTTACTTCACTTCCAGCTCAACTCAAGAGTTCTTCCCTACCTCCTCACCAGCAGCCTGTTCCCACCTAGTGTACGCTTCTCCTCCACCCTCACCTTTCCAATTCCCCTTTATGCATTGTCTCCTACCATGTAAATATAAGCTTCTTGAGGGTAGGACCAGTTTTTTTGTGTGCTTGTATTTCTATCCTCAGCAGTTTATACAGTGTTTGTAATAGTAAGCATTTAATAAATTCTCTGTCTTTATCTCTATCTCTGTCCATGTCTGTCTCTGTCTCTGTGTCTCAAGGAACAGGAAGATAGATTCATCTTCCTGAGTTCAAATCTGGCCTCAGACACTTACTGATTTCCCCCCATGTCTTTCTTTGCCTCTGTCTCTTTGTTTCTCTCTGTGTCTCTGTCTCTCTCTCTGTCTCTCTCTGTGTCTTTCTCTCTCCACACCCTTCCTCTACCACTATCATTCGGTAAACTCTCCTCTTTTTTGAGGTTCCCACCATTTCTTTATATCACTGTATATACAACACTGTACAGTGTTGGCAGTTATTATCTACCAGGAGACAATAGGATGTTCTTCTTTCTTCCTCTTGTGTTCTGTGTAGATCAGAGTTTTCCTCTCCGTCTCAATCTCTATCCTCACAGTGGAACGCTTTTTTAAAAATTTTCACATTAGCCATGTTGTAAAGAAGAATTAGGACCAATGGGAAGAACCACGAGAAAAGAAACAAAACAACAAAAAAGAGAGCAAATAGTATTCTCACAGTTGAAGACTTTAATAGACATGTTGATATCTCCTCAAATATCCCAGCTTCCCCTTACTTCTCTATCTTTTAAGGGATAAAATTATTGGTACGGTAAAACCGAGAATGTATTCACTGCTCTGGTTTTAGAAGTGAAAGAGATCCTAAAATGTGTCTTCATATATTTTCTAAATATATCTTCCCACCCCTTTATCTTCTTCAAATTGCATGTAATAATCTATAGGACTAGTATCTACCTCTAGACACTGCCTCAGTATAGCAGAATTGTGGTCCATTCACTGATCTTCTCACCTTTCCCTCCATTTGGTTGGGTGCTCTCTATTGCTTCTTTTTCTCTTGCAATTGATCCTCACCTAATTGTTCTCAACTAAAATTTTCTCCCTCTGATTTATGGATTTGCTACGTAGATGTTTTTTCATATACGATGCTGCTCTATCACCCTTTATACTGAATCTTTTTTTCACAAGGGATAGCTTTTCTTTTCAGATTCTAGCTGTGAATCACAGTCTCAATCAATCAAGTCTCAGTGATACCAATGAGATTGAATTTGCCTTCCTATATTAGTGTATAAACCTTGGAGACACAGGGGTTTTTTTTTTATTGTGTCTAGAAAATTCCTAGTCATCACTGATATTCTTCCTATGTTATGCCTACTACTCTCTGCATTATTATGACTTGGGTGACATATATGGACATTTTTCTCCTTCCCTCCAGCTTAAAGGCCTCTTAGTCACATTGGCAGCCTGGTTTGGTGCACATCTTCCCCTGTCCATATCAGAAGCTGTATCAGAAGCAATGGTCCAAAAGTCCCATTCTCAGATATCATCTTCTCAACTAGTTCTATGAAATCCTTTCAACTTTCCTTCTCCTTGGCCATCCTTAACCACTTTAGGAATTAGAGCAGGGTTCAGAGGAATGAGACAGGAAGAAATCTGATATAGTTCAGGCTTAAATTGTTCCTAAAATACTTCAGAAGTTTCTGGAGACCATGGAACTAACCCGTTCCACCGTTCCACTCAAAACTTGGGCACCTTACCCAAAGATGATCTACAGAGATCAGATATAGAGCTAATGCCTCTTCCTTTGCCCTCTGTGTTACTAGTTTGGATCCCCAGAACAGAGCAGCCTCTGGAAAAACCAAAGAAGCTTTGAGGTTCAAATGTAGGTAGGTAAGTAGGTAGTGATAAAATGGAAGAAGTCCAAAAGTTAGTCATGAGTCATAAGCCATGTGCAATCAGACAGCTTATGGCAAATTTTTAACAGGTATCTCTTTATAGTATTTCCTTTATAACTAGGCATTTACTGCTGATCCATTGCTATCTAGGAAAAGGAGCTCCACACATCAAGCATGACATGTCCATCTTTTTTCTTCATGGATTTGTTTTTGGCTTATGATAATATAGCCAAATACCACCTCATTGATATCTCATCAAATGCAGTGATTCTTTTCTTTTTATGGTACCAAGGATAAGTAAGTGGTTGTCAGGTCAGTTCGTTGTAGTCAAAACCTTAAGAACCCCTGCTCTAGAAAATGCACACATCCTCCTCTTCCCCAAAAAACCCAAATCAGGCTAGAGTATATTTCTTTAGATTCGGCAACTTAATGGTCTTGTTCTTTTGGTTGGCATATGCACAAACAGGAATAGAAGATGCATGTAATGTTGTCACAAATGTCATTGATGGTGGCAAGGTAAAATTTGATGAATTGATGCCTACCCTGCAGCAGTTGGGAGTCAAGGTATCTGATGACGACATTCAAGAAACGCTGAAAACAGTGACACCTGATGGTGAGTACTTTAGCCTTCAACGGGATTATTTGCTCAGATTATGCTTCTCTCCCCCCCCACCTCCCCATTGGCAAAGCTACAACTCCAGTAGGAAAGGGAGAGGGGAAAGGAATAAGCATTTATATAGCACCTACTACGTGTCAGGCACTGTGTTAAACACTACAAATATTATTTCATTTGATCCTCACAACAACCGTAGGAGGGAGGGTGTTTTTATTATCCCCATTTTACAGTTGAAAAAACTAAGGCAGACAATAGTTAAGGTACTTACTCAGGGTCACACAGCTAGTCGGTGTCTAAGGCTGGATTTGAACCCAGTTTTCTGTTGGCTAAGCCACCTTTGACAGTAGAAGCAGTGACCTAACTTTCCAGAAGGACAGATTTCTTCTCCTGGAAGGTAATAACAGCGACTAATTATTGAGTTTTTGAAGTTGGCAGAGTGCTGTCCATATGTTATCTCTTTTGATCCCCACAAGAACCCTATGAAAGGTAGGTACTGTTACCACAATTGGGGAACCTGAGGTGAAGAGAGGTTAAGTGTTTTGTCTAGAGTCACATGGTTAAGTAAGTTTCCAAAGCAAGGTATGAATTTAGGAGTTTCTGACTCCAAATCTAGCACTTTTACCCAGGATTATATTGGGAGCAGACTGAAGGTGGGCTTCAGAAATAGTCATTATCAGCTTTTCTATGTATAATCAACAAAATCTGGGAAGAAGAAACGGAGAAATTTAATTTAAAATAACTCTAGAATGTATAAAATACTTGGGAATATACCTACCAACACACACACACATATTCAGAAACTTTATGGACACAAGTACAAAATACTCTTTACAGAAATAAAAATAGACCTAAATAATTGGAGATGTATTAATTCTGCTGGGTAGGCTGGCAATGTAACAACAATAACAATACTACATAAATTAATTTATTTATTCAGTGACATGCTTCACCAACTACCAAGTATTACTTTATAGAGCTAGAAAAACAATCATCCAGAGAAACGAGAGATCAAGAATCTCAGCTCAGATTCCTTAAGAACGTAGCCAATAGCTCACAAATGTTCAGTTCCTTAAGCATCTGGTCAATATGGTGGATCTTTAATAAACCTTGTCTTTGACTGAAAAAAAAGAAGAATCTCCAGGGAAATTATGGGATGGGAGGAAAGTAAGAGAGAAAGGAGCCTAAAAAACCAGATTTTAAACCATACTACAAAGAAATAATCATCAAAATGATCTGTTACTGGTTAAAAAATAGGCGGGTCAGTGACACAAATTAGATATACAACATAAACAAGCAAATAAGCCTAGTGGTCTGGTGTTTGATAAAACCAAAGATTCTAGCTCCCGTAATTAGGACTTAACTATTCAACAAAAACTGCTGAGGAAATTGAAAAGAAGACTGGCAGGAATTATATGCAAAAAGTGACTAAATGGTATATGTTCTTTGACCCAGCAATGCCACCATTAGACCTATATCCAAAAAAGATCAGTGCCTCATATCATATACCATGATTAGTTCCAAATGGATACATGACTTAGATTTTTTTTTAAAAGTCACATCATAAACAAATTAGAGGAACAAGGAATATATTTGTATTTCAGTCTAAGAAATTTATTCAAATATATAAGAATAAGAGCCTTTATTCTACTGATAAATGATCAAAGGATATTAACATGTAGTTTTTGAAGGAAGAAATTCAAGCTATCAACAACTATATTTTTAAAGGCTCCAAAATCACTAATAACTAGAAAAATACAAATTAAAAAAAAACTCTGAAGTTCTACTTCACAACCCTCAGATTGGCAAAGATGACAAAAAAGAAAATGATAAATGTTGATGAGGCTTTGGAAAAATAGGCATATTTTACACTGTTCATAGATCCGTGAATTGGTATAACCATTCTGGAAAGCAATTTGGAATCATATGCAAAAGTGACTAAATAGTATATGCCTTTTTAAAAAAATAAATTTATTTATTTTTAGTTTTCAACATTTCCTTCCATAAGATTTTGAGTACCAAATTTTCTCCCCATCTCTCACCTCCCCCCACCCCAAGATGGCATGTAAATTGATAAAGGTTCAACATAGTACATGCCTTTTGAGTCAGCAATATCGTTCTTAGACCTATATCCAAAAGAGATCAAAGAAAGGAAAAATGTATTTTGTGTAAAAAAAATTATACTTTTTTGTGGTGACAAAAACTGGAAACTAAAGGTATCCTTATCAATTGAAGAATAGCTTGAATAAGTTGTAGTATATGAATTTCTTACGACACTGTTGTATTATAAGGATAAGTAAATAGATGATTTCAAAATGACACAGGAAGACTTCTATGAACTGATGGAGAGTGAAGTGAACAGAACCAGAACAATCTATATATAATTTATATATTAATATTTTAAAAATAAATTATTTAAGGACTTTTATAAACTGATGAAGAATGAAATAATCAGAACTAGAACAATTTTTACTGTAACAACTATGTTATAAAAACACATACCTCTGAAAGCTATAACAGTTTTGATGAATGCAATGACAATTCATGATTCTAGAGGGCCCATGATGATGACACAACTATCCATTAGGGAGAGGTAATGGATTTAGGGTGCAGAATGATATATACATATATATAGAGAGAGAGAGAGAGACATAGATATATACATATACATATTTCTATACATATGGATATAGTCACTGGGGAAATTTATTTTACTTGACTATGTATATCTATAACAAGAAATTTGCTTTTTTCTTTTATTTTTTTCAATGAGGGTAAGAAGGAAAAATAGATTTATGTTAATTTTTTTTAAAATAGAAGAGGGTATTACAGGTGTAAAATATTACGTACACTTTCAGATGACATCACCTTAGTATCAGTTTTGCTTTACCATTTTGTTATGAGATCTTTAATAATATGGGAGAAATCTGCAAATATATAATGTAAAAAAATTTATCAATAAAACCAAAAATTAACAAATAGCTAGCTAGAACTAATTTTTAAAATAGTAAAAGGTACAAATTCAGAGAAAGCTGGGAAGACTTGTATGAATTTTAGAGTGAAGTGAGCAAAACCAGGAGAACAATTTACACAATAATAACGTAAAGACAAACAAATTTGAAAAGCTTAAGAACTTTGATCAGTGCAATAACCAACCATGAGTCCAGAAGACTGATGATGGAATGTGCTGCCCATATCCTGACAGGGAGGTGATGGACTCAGAATGCTGAATGAGACATAAGTTTCTAGATATGACCAATGTGGGAATTTGTTTTATTTATCTATTTGTATTTAGAAGAGTTTTGTTATAAGAGTTTTCTTTTTCTTTTTTTTTCCAGTGAGAGAAATGGGAGCAAGAAAATAAATGCTTGTTAATTGAAAAAATAGAATAACTTTTTTTTAAATTAAGAAAAACAATGAGGATTTAAGGAGTCTAGGATGAGACTAGAATGAGAGGGGAGGCATAATAGGAAACTCTCTAGTTCTCTCAGAAGTAGCTTCCTATGCTTTGATGTACATTATTTTCTTTATGTGTCATCATCTTAATCTAACTATTCGTGGCTTCCATCAGCCTGGAAGAACTCCGACCTTCATCATTCTTCCCTCTTCCCTATTATTGTCTTGCTTCTACGCCCTTTATACAGAGATTCTTTTGATGCCTAGGATTCTGTATTAGTGTGTCAATAGGTAAGTAAGTATTCAACTGAGGTCAGCCTCTATCCAGTCCCTCATTTTCTCTGCAACTTATAATGAGGTTGTCATAACACTTTTTTTCTGTATGAAATATTCATCCAATTCATTGATCATATAAATGTACTTGTTTTATTGCAAAGGGAAGTCTAGAATTGTATTAGACAGGATCTTATTCTTAATTTTGTGAGGTTAGAGCATCTTGGTGACAAAGTGGGTAGAGTGCTAGGCTTGAGATCAGGAAGACCTGAGTATGAATCCTGTTTCAGACAGTTACTAACTTTTTGACCCTGGGCAAGGCACTTAATGGCTATCTGCCTCAGTTTCCCCATATATAAAATGGAGATAATAATAGCAGCTACCTCATAATAGTGTTGTTAGGAGGATCAAATGAGATAACATATTTAAAGTGCCTGTTTGTGACTGTTAAAGTGTTATATAAATGCTGATTATCACCATCATTGTCTCTCTGGCATTTATAAGCACAAACATATTTAATTAAACAGAACAATTCAACTCTGTAAGTTGTTGTTTCTTTTTATGGAATTCACTGTTACCAAATAACAAGTGATTATAGAATGATTTAAAATACAATGAACTAAGGAGGCAGGAGGGAAGTGATGACCAAATTTGTTTCTGATTGTTTTAAATTTGGATCAGGTCACATAAGACAAATGAAAGTGAAAGATTGGAAGCTGACCAGACTTTCTAACATCCCATTTTGGAATTTTTATGTATATCTTTTTGAGAGTTCATTTGTCTCTCTGCTAGACTATCTGTATGTATGTATTTACACATGTATACACACACTTATTTTCCTATTTTGTAGATGATGAAGCAGTGAATTTACAAGAATTTATTGACACTTTGGCTAAATCTGAACCATTTAGTGATATTCAACGTGAGTACAAAGTTCAAAATTATTATATTTGAAACTTTTCTCTTTTATTGCTTGGTACTGTGTGACTTTTAAAACATATGAACTTAATATTCCATTACCAGTAAGTATTGTCAATTTATCTTCTTTTAACTTTTTCCTACATTGGAGATATAGTTTTAAGTGACCGATTATTAATGCAAAACTTCTTGCTATGTATATTTTTCCCACTTAGGGGTG
>NW_020954579.1:10715395-10729885 GCF_900497805.2 Vombatus ursinus
GAGTCTACTGTCTACTACTGTGCTGGGTGCTGGGAATATGAAGACAGAAGTAAAACAGTTACTTAAGAAATGCTACAAAATGGACAAAATTAAGGGAGAAGCCTGTGTGGTACAAAGCACTGATTCTGGAGTCAGAAAACCTAGTTCAGAATCCTACCTTACTACATATGTGATCTTCAGGAAGTCATCAGACTTCCTGGCATTTCATTTTTCCCATCTGTGAAATGAATGAATTGGACCATATGGCTTCCGAGGTCTCTTTCAGCTCTAAATCTATGACCTACCATCAATAATTTCTCCCCAAGTGATAAAAATTATAAGATATGCTAAGTCCAGAGAAGAGAAAAACCTTTGTGAGCTGAAATGGTCGTGGAAAAGGAAGACCTTGAACTTGGCCTTGAAAGATGGCCATTAGTGAACCCTGAGTCTCCAGGTAGTCAAATCAGAGCATGTACTATTTTTGCCTTCTATGTCACCATCCCTAAACCCAGGGCAACTCCTGTTTCCCAGGGGTTCTATGGTTGTCTCCCTCCCTAGAATGTCTCCCTCCCTCCAACATTTTCCCCTTCTCCACAGATTCTTTGCTACTACAGGAAGAGCAGGGTAGGTGTGTTTTGGTGCAGACTTGTAATACTACTAATATACTTCAGAAGCGTCAAAGAATAATTGGAACCTGCCTTTCAAAAGAAGGTCTTAAAAATATCTATAGCTAACTCCTAAGTGCTCTTTATAGGACAGTTGTGAAGTAACAGTATATCCCTTCATCTTCACCCCTTCCCTGAGGGCAGAAGTTTCTCTGGAGGTGCTCAGAGCTGTCTATGTACAGAGCAGAAGGGAGTATTCAACAACCACACAATCTTCATTGGGCCACAAATCACTTAAAGTCTGGTTGCTCGTGGATAATTTCATATCATTGTCAGAGCTTTTTGCTTGCCGTTTTCTTTTCCTTCTTTCTTTTTTTTGGTGGCAATTGGGGTTAAGTGATTTGCCCACACAGCTAGCTAGTTAAGTGTCTGAGGCTGACTTGAACTCAGGCTCAGGCTCTCTTGATTCCAGGGCAGGTGGCTCTATTTACTACATCACTTAGGTGCCCTGTTTGTTTTCAAACATTATTTTATAGCAGTGTTGATAGTCAGTATGACCTGAGTTCAAATCCTACCACTAACATTTATTTATTAGTTGTTTAACCATAGGCAAGTCATGCAATTTTGAGGAGTTCCAATTTTCTTATCTATAAAATTGGGATAAATTCAGTACCTGCTTCACAGAATGGTTGTGAAACCTGTAAGGAATAATTCATATAAAGTGATTTGAAAGTGTTAAAATGCTATAGAAATGTCAACTATATTATGACTCTTGAATGGGTTTGGATGGTTTGTTGTTTGGTTGTTTCAATTGTGTCTGACTCTTTGTGAACCCATTTGGGCATTTCTTGGCTAAGATACTGGAACAGTTTGCCATTTCCTTCTCCTGCTAATTTTACAGCTGAGAAAACTGAGGCAAACAGAGGTTAATTGACTTGCCCAGGGTCACATAAGTTTCTGAGGCTGGATTTGAACTCAAGTCCTCCTGATTTCAGGGCTGGCACTCTATTTACTGCACCACTTAGCTATCCTGCATTGGATGGTATTGATTATTAATCAATCACTTTCAAGAAGGAAGGTACTTCTGGGAACTTCCGCACTTTAAATATGGCTTCATTCCCCCTTTAAGTATCATACTATCACAGATCTATGGAAGAAATGAAAGAGACTTCAGAAGTCATCTGCTCTAACCCTCTCATTTTATTGCTGAGGAAACTGAGACCTAGAGAAATTAAATCACTAATCTATATAACTCATGTGGTATAGGCAGAGCAAGGAATTACATCCAGGTCTTCTGACCCAAACACATCATGCTGTCCACTGTACCATGGGGCCTCCTTTTGGGAGAAATAGTAATATTATATTTGTGACAATGTTATAAAGCTTCACCTCATTGTTATTGTCTTAAACACAGTCAATTTTTTTTATAATGACTAGCAGGAACATACAGGGTCTTTCAGTTCTTGGGTCACTTTAGTGAGGTTCCAAACTTATACCAAAAATAAATGCTTCTTCCTCCCACAACAAATTGTGGGTATATATATATATATATATATATATACACACACACACACACACACACACACATATACATATACATATATATGTATATAGTATATATGTGTGTATATACACACACATTGTGTGTATATATAGCTATACAAACATATACACACATATATGTACGTATATATATATACACACATATACATATGCTTGTATTAAGCTCCTACTATGTGCCAGGCACTCTGCTTAGTACTTTACAAATATTATCTCATTTGATCCTCACAAAAACCCTGGGAGCTAGGCGCTATAATTATCCTCATTTTATAGATGAGAAAACTGAGGTAGACAGAGATTAGGTGAATTTACTCAGGGTTACAAAGGTAGTAAATATCTGAGGCCAGATTTGAACTCAAGTTTTCCTGACTCCAGGCCTAGTGCTATATCTGCTGCACCACCTAGCTGCCTACACACACACACACACACACACACACACACACACCTACTTATATCTATATCTAATCCAACACAGTCTTATACTTTGATTTCTATGTATGTATAGGAATGGAAAATGCATGTAAATTTGTCAGCAGTACAAAGGATGGGAAAGTGAAGATGGATGATTTGTCACCTACTTTGGAGACATTGGGAGTGAATTTAACATCTGAGGAGATTAAGGAAACTCTGAAATCAGTCCAGCCTGAAAGTGAGTACTGCAAGCTTGGTAGCATATTAGAGAACAGACTTTCTTTTCATTGTCACAGCTACATTTCCAGCCATGGATGGAATCTTCACAAGGTTAAGATTTGGGGATGGGGAAGTGAGGCACTATTGCTGTATTGACATTCTATGAACCTCACAAAACTTCGTCCCAATAGGGCATCCAGGTCCATTAAGTGATTTCTCCACGTGCCCCATTTATATAACTTAGTTCAACAAAGATTTATTAAGTGCCTAATATATGCAATGCACAGTGCCCATAAAGATTAAAAGAAAAAAGACCTTATCTTTACTCTCAAGGACCTTATGTTCTAGTGGTGGGTTTGTGGAGAGGGGTGGGGTGGGAACTGTTAAATATTGTTGAAGAAAAGAATCTACAGCTTGTGTTTTTGCTTTATAAAAAGCATCAGAGATATATTTATCATTTTACAAGCATTTTGCTCAGGGAGAGAAGCTGCCTAACAGAGTCTCCCCACTGTCCTATCCCTTCCTCCCCTAAATGAGAATCTTTCTAACTTAAGCAATCACATTTTATAGTAATCATGAATAAAAATATGAAGAAATTTCATAACAACAAAAGGACACAGCTACATAGATTTCAGTCACAATTTTTAAAATTATATTTAACAGTGGGAACAGTGACATATGGGTACACCCTTGGAGAAAATTTGACTTGTAGAAAAATTTTCTATATGCAGATATAGAAAAATTCTACTTCATACATATATATACACAGAGATAAAATTTTTTCTATATACATATATTTATATTTTTCATTTTCTGTCTGTTTTTATTTTCTATGTTTCTATCTGTCAGATAGATAGATAGAAAATGAATCCTGTTTTTAACCTGGGTTAAGAGAAGTAGAAAATGAATCCTGTTCTTAACCTGGGTAAATCTAGGTTCTTAACCTGGGATCCAAAGGGTCTGGGGTGAGGAGGTCAGTGAACTTGGATGGGGGCAAATATTACATCTTTATTTTCACAAACCTCAAAATGAAATTCCCTTCAATTATTTAAAAACATTATTGTGAGAAGAGGTCCAAACTTCAGCAGACTGCCAAAGGGGTCCATGACACAGAGAAGGTTAAATAATCCCTGTCTTAAAGTGTCACAGGAATCCGTTTACCTAAAGAAGGAAACTTTGGCAATAACTAGTGGAAAGAGTCCTGGCTTTTGGAATCAAAGGACTTTGAATTGAATCCTGATTCTGCCAATTTAGTACCTGTGTGACCTTAGGAAGTCACTTAATCCCTCTGGGTTTCATCTGTAAAATGAGGAGGTTGGATTATATGACTTCTCTTCAATCTCCAAATATATAATCATCCCCTGTGATCCTGTGACTGCTCTAATGTTGAGGTCAGATGAACACCTCTATATGAATTTTTCCTTCATTTATTTGATCATCCTCCCCTGAAGTCCTGTTCTGATGCCTCATTCTCAGATTAGTTTATGACACAGCTCTTAGTCTGAACCTAGTTTACCATAATTTCTAATCTCTGACTTTACTCTGTATATTATTGTAGGATGGCTTTATAGGGTAAACTGTCTCTTCTCTGGAAATATCTAAATGGATTTTTGTTCCCTTTTGTAGAGGATGGAGCTGTGAATTTAAAGGATTTTTTCAAGAAACTGGCTAAAATGGAAAAATTTCAGAGGTGTAAACGTGAGTATGAATTTCAAAAGGAAGATGTTTATAATCTCCCTTTTCTTCTGCCAATAGTATTTCAATTAAAATATCTGTGTCTCTTCCAATAACCTCCTTTGTCCCCATTTCCTATTTCATTCCTTTATTAAATAGGAGGACAATATTAAATGACAAACCAGGAATGCCCAAACCTATGTATATATATGTGTGTGTGTGTGTGTGTGTGTGTGTGTGTATATGTATATGTGTATGTACATATGTATGTATATGTGTATATGTATATGTATGTATGTATAAACATGTTGGCAGTGAAATTCTGTGTATTTAGTCAATCAACTGATATTTAATATTGATAATAATAGACTATTTAGGGTAATGTTTTAAAATTTGCAAACCATTTTCATACCTTATCTCATTTGAGCCTCATAGTAATGCTTTGAGGCAGGCGTTATAGGTATTTTAAATGTCCATTTTACAGATAAGGAAACTGAGGCAGAAAACATTTAAATAACTTGCTAGTCACACAGCTAGTCAGTATCAGAGACAGGATTAAACCCAGGTTTTCCTGACTCCACGTCCAGCACTTTATCCACTCTTGCCGATTGCCCCTCATAAAGTATCTACTGCGTCCAATGGGGCAGCTAGGTGGTGCAATGGATACGTTACCAGGCCTGGAATCAGGAGATCTGAGTTCAAATCTGGCTTCAAACATTTACTAGCTATGTGACCCTGGACAAGTCATAACCCAATTTGCCTCAGTTTCCTTATCTGTAAAATGAGCTGGAGAAGGAAATGGCAAACCAGTCCAATATCTTTGCCAAGAAAACCCCCAGTGGAGTCACAAAGAGGTGGGCACAACTGAAAAATAACTAAACAAAACATTTAACTAATAGCTACTGGCCCTTTGGTGATGTATCAGGCATGGTTCTGGCTTTCAGGGAGCTTAGGTTGAAAGGCAAGGTGTAAGAGTTAAGGGAGAAAAGTTGTATCAATTTGTGTTAAATAATTACAAAACAACTATGCATAAATTGCCATCAAAGGAAAAAGATGATAAACACTATGAGTTCAGAATTCTGTAGACTGGAATGAGCTTTTAAAAATCTTTACCTAGGAGGTAAGACATGAGCTAGATAGGTTTTACTTGAAGGATGGATAAAGTTACTGTCCAGGATTATCATTAGCAATTTGGAATGTGAATAGAACCAGTAAAGGGGAAGTCTTCTGCAGCCTATGTTTTCATCTCCACATTCAGGCCAATTCATGTCCTAGAAGAACCCAGGGGAACATTGTTAAGTTCCATGCTATCTTTCTTTCTGTATCACCTTCTATTCTGGAGGTTTTTAACTTCTCCTTCCCCTTGGCCAATGAGAAAAGAAGTAGCTGGGAGATGAGGAGAGATTATGGTAAGCTCTGGTTGGTTTCAGTCCAACAATAATCCTAAAGTATCTGAAAATCTTTGTTAGGACCTGAAATCTTATCTGTTCAACCAGAGACCTCAAGACATTGGAAATTGTAAATCCCTTAAGGGCCATCATGAGTCAAAACTTCTCTTTGCCCATCATTATCCATCTTTATATGAATTCCAAGAGCAGAGCAAGCTCTGAAGAAACCAAAATTGCTTTGAGATCTAAGATGTAGATGGGGGGAAGTGGCAAAACAGAAAATTCAGTAGTTGATGACCATATGGAAAGATTGTACTTAATTCCAGGTTATTAGAATTTCTATAATAATGGTAATAATCTCTTATATGAGAATAAGCTAACACTTATTGCCAACCTATTATAATCAAAGAAGAAATTCTAGGAATTTTCCATATGTTCCATGAATCATTTCTATCTTCTCACTTTGTGCATTAATTATTCAATCAAACAAGCAAGCATTTATTAAGGACCTACTCTGTGCCAGACCCTGTTTTAGTTGCTTAGGAAGCAAAGAATGGAACAATCCCAATTCAGATGGTGCTTACAGCCTAATATGGCATGTGTTAGTACTCTACTTATGATTATTTAATAAAACATGGCCTCTTTAGCATGATGTAATATGCCATTAATATCTTTTAGGTTGCCAGACATGTGGAGGAGCTTAGATTTCAGACTACTTCATTGAGTGCCCAGGTCCAAGAACAACAGTTTTAAGGAAACACATTTGTTCTCAGCATCATGTGTTAAATGTTTCCCTAAAACCCACCAAATTACTAATTTTGCAATTTGATTTATTACATACATATAGGACTACAACACGCATGTGATGTTTTTGCCAGCCTCATTGATGGGAATGTCAACGTTAGTCAGCTCACACCTACAATGGAGAATTTGGGGGTTTCTCTGAATCAAGATGAACTTAATGAGGCATTGAAATCTGTGGAGGTTGATGGTGAGTAATACACCATTACTTGCTCAGAGTATGTGAGTACTGAGGATATATATGTGTGTACACACATACACACACATATATGTATATATACTAAGAGTACACATATATACACTCATATATACTCACATGAGTACATTTATATAGCTATATCTATCTGGGGCAGCTAAGTGGCACAGTGAATAGAGTCCTGGCCCTGGAGTCAGGGTGACCTGAGTTCAAATGCAACCTCAGACACTTTGTGACCCTGGGCAAGTCACTTTTAACCCTGTTTGCCTCAGTTCCTCATCTGTAAAATGAATTAGAGAAGAAAATGGCAAACCACTTCAGTATCTTTGCCAAGAAAACCCCAAATGGGGTCACAGAAAGTCAGACGTAACTTAAACAACTATCCATCCATCTATCTATCTATCTATCTATCTATCTATCTATCTGCTATTTCCCATGTTATAGCCAAAATTCCTATCTTTGGATCATGATTACAAGATTTTTTTGTTAGAATTTTAAGACGTTCAAAGTACTTTATATGATATATCTTATTTGGTCAACCGATCAACAAATATGTATTTAAAATGCCTGCTACGTGCCAGGCACTGTGCTCGGTGCTGGTGATACAAAAACAAATGTGAAATAGTCCCTGACCTCAAGGAGCTTACATTCTAACAAGGAGTCCACATCCATATCCACAGATTTATATATAACACAAACAAAGCCGATACAAAGGTAACCTGGGATGGGTGAGGATGGAAGGACAATCTGGGAAGACAATGAAAGGCTTCCTTATCCTCACCACAGCCTTAGGAGGTGCTATATGTACTACAGATATCAATCATCCTCGCTTTTCAGATGAGGAAACTAAAGCCAAGAGAGTTAAATGAACTTGTACATTGTCATACAGCTAATAAACATCAGAGGCAGGATTTAAACCCAGGTTTTGCCTTACTCAACATCCAGCATTTTGTGGTCTGACTATGTATCAGTCCTCGGCTTAAGAAACTCAACTGTCTATCTTGCCTCCGGGATAAAATATAAACTCCTCTGTTTGACTTATAAAGCCCTTCACAGTTTAGCTCCAAATTTCTTCCCAGGCTAATTGATTACACATTTCCCCCTTTACCAGCTCTCGATGTTCCAGTCAAAATGGGCCACTTCCCATTCCCCATATGTGACATTCGACCTTCTACCTCTGGGCCCAACAAGCTCACTTCTCCCTTCTCAATCCACTTGGAATCCTCTCTTCTCACCTCTGCAGCTTGGAATTGCTAAACTGCCTTCCCTGTCTCTAGGACTCCACCTCCTTCAAGAGGCCTTTCTTTCCTGATTCCCTGCTTTGCGTTCAGAAAGGGAGATTGGTTCTGTGGCGCGGGTTCTGCCATTTTCACAAGCTTGTGCTCATGCTTGTCCTCAGCCACCACCAGACTTCCATCAGGCTACCATGGCTCCTTATTCCTCATCCTCCAGAAGGAGTCTGGGAGAATGAACTGCTTCTCCATGTAACTAGAAAAAAATGACTCCCAAAACTTCTGCCATCTTCTCATTTGATGTCAATGGCATCTGAGCATTCTGGATCATGTTTCCCAGATCCAGTCCTTAGGCCACTGGAACCCAGGGAATGATGGGTAGGGGCTCTAACCAGCTGGCCGGTCCCTTCTCTGAATGGAAGGTTTCTGTCGCGATGCCTCTGTGGAGATGGCAAAAGGTGTGGAAGTTACATAGACATGATAAATTCAGGGTTTATGAAGAAGAAATTTTTCAAGTTGATTTCATGGACAGGCTTTACTCTAGGGGTGATTGATCATTGGAAGTACAGCCTGAAGGGAGGGCAGAGGTCATCTAGCTTCCACATTCTTTGTTTTACAGATATAGACACCAAGGCCCCAAAAGGTTAGTGTCTTACCCGAGGTCACTCAGTTGGGAAATAGCCGAACAGGTATATGAACCCAGGTCCAATGACTTCATATTTACTGCTCTTTTTAGTAGACCATCGCTGCTGCGTATATAAAAGACAAAAGGAAATAAAGGCTTAGCAGTTCACCAGCCTCTCACTTTACTTTGTTATTGATAGACTTTATTTTATGGATTTCCTTTGTTATTCTATCCTCTGAATTGTGTTTTACTCTCTTTTATAGAACACGAAGGAGTTAATTTAAAGGACTTTGTTAATGTTTTATCTAAGACTGAAAAATTTTTGGAAGGTCAACGTAAGTATGAATTTCAAAGCAAGGATGATTGAAATCTTTCTATTCTTGTATTAGTGCACCTTTGTGACTTTTTAAATATATGAATTTAACTTTTTAAAAGGGTTTTACCAACCCTCTTTCTTTTCAATTTGACTACTTTATTAATCAGTAAACATTTTCTAAGCACCTACTATGTGCCAGAACTGTGCTAAGCACTGAGGACACAAATGTGAAGAAAGTTTATAATCTAACGAGAGGAGACAACATGCAAAAAGAAGCTGAAAAGCTGGGGGTGCTGGGGGGGCACCCAGCATAAGGGCAATAACGGAGGAGTCAAATATTATTATTAAATAGAAAGATGGTTTTAAATGGCAATTCAGAAACTCTAAACTATTTGTTGCATTTTTTTAAGCTTTATAAAGTTTTGTAAATTTAATTAGTCCACAACTTTTAATTGAGTAGCTTCTATATATATTTTGCTTTTTATTATCAGGTATGTATATTAAATCAAATCAGATCTAGATCCTCAATAAACTTAAAAGTATAATTGGGAAGGCAACACATAGTTAATGAAGACAATGCAGAAGTTAAAAAAATTGTCCATGTTAAATAAATACAATATAGTAAAATAAGAAATGTTACCAGATATAGTAGAAGATTTATTACATAAGTGGCAAAGGCAATAAGTACAAATGAATTCAGAGAAGGAAGATCTCTCTGTTGGCCAGAGTGACATAGAAAGGGTTCATGAAGAGTTAGTTGTTTGACCTGAACTTTGAAGGATGGGTAGGAATTTTGCCCATGATTGCTCCTGGCAAATCTTTAGAGTTCACATTTAGGGGAGCAGATTAGACTAGAGCAGGAGAGGACAAGCCTTTTAGTATATACGTCATTTTTCCAGATCAAAATCAATTTCCCACCTAAAGGAAAAATTTCACAGGGGCCATGACAGAACCATCCTATCCCCATCCTACCTGAGGCCCCCTTCCCCCGCTTGCATTTCTTAGCCATCCTGGATAGTTCGTGTGCATGCACGTGAATAGGTGCACATTTGTGAGAAAGGGCAGGAAGGTGGTTGGTCTGGCTTGGTTTAGAATCAAGTGCTCTTAAAGAGGAGCTTAAGGAGGTCCTGGAGCCAGCCTTGTCAACTGGAACTGACAAAACTATTTTAACTGGCCCAGAGTGCAACCCTTTAGTGCATCCGTTAGCAAAGCCTATCCCTATATCCAACCCGATACTAATCTGGATCCCCACAGTAGAGTACCACCATCTGGAGACCTCATACTGCTTTAACATTCAAAGTTCAAAGGTGAGAAGGAACATAAAGGAATATCCAACAGATAAAAACAGCCCTGGCCCGTATAGCCCTTGAAGTCAAAGAGCTTGTGGTAAATTGCAAATAATGAAGGACAAACCACAACCACACTGATTGTTAATGAAACATTAGCAAGGAAAAGGAGGTTCTGGTTCTAGACCACACTCTTAATTATGAAATGTGTGCCCTTTTATTGTTGGCATGAATTAGTATTTTACTTTTTTCTGCTTAATAAAAAATGATTTTATTACCATTTCATCCAAAGTAGTATTTTTTTATGGATGCAAATAACAACACATGAAGTCTTTCAGTGCCCCAGACTAAGGAGCTCCTGCTCTAGAAAACAAATGCATTCATCAAATTAGTATTTTATATGTTTCTTTAGACTCACCAACCTAATCATTTTACATTTTGATTTATATGTACATGTAGGATTAGAACATGCAGGTGATGTTATCTCAAAAATCTCTGATGGGAAAGTCATGGTCAGTGATCTGGCCCCTACCCTGGAGAGCTTGGGAGTCAAGGTAACTAAAGAAGACATTAGCACGGTATTGCCAGCTGTCAAGATTGATAGTAAGTACTCCAGGTTTCTCTTGGGTTATGTTTATTATGTAAGTATCTCTGTTCATTCAAAAGGCAAAGCTAAATTTCCAGGTGTTCTCCACAAGGTTCAGGTTTGAGGGAAGGATACAGTAGTGGTGAAATGGGAAGGAAAGGAATGAGTATTTATTAAGTTCTTACTGTGTGCCAAGCACAGTGCTAAGTACTTTACAAATATTATCTCATTTGATCCTCACAACGACTTTGTGAGGAAGGTGCTATCTCTTTCTGTTGAGACACCAGGTATACACAGGTTAAGTGACTTGCTCAGTGTCACAGCTAAGGAAGTATCTGAGGCAAGATGTGAACTCAAGTCTTCCTGAGCCCAGCATTCTACCCACTGCACCATCTAGCTGCCTCAGGAACAGTCTTTGGGGATTCATGTTCTTCTCTCTTGAAGTAGAATATGGCAGGAATAGCAATGGGTTGGTTATTAGGGAGTATGCAACAGAGAGGACTTATTAAGGCAGGGCTGTCAAGAAACATGTGACAGGAATTCCATGTAACTGCCCAAAGCAACATCCTATGTCCTGAAGCGCAGTCTGAGTGTCAGTGTACCTATTTATTTCTTGAAACTTTCTATTGGTGATTACTCACTATGCCCAGTTTACAAGGACCTGGTTTTTTCCTGTGGTCCTTTTATTTATTTATTTGTGCCAAGAGAGAATTCCTATACTGGGTTTCCACCCAAATCTCCCCTCTGAGGGAGGCAGAGGCAGCTGGATGGTGCAGGGAATAGAGAGCTGGTCCTGGACTCAGGAAGACCCAAGTTCATATCTGGTCTCAGACACTTTCTAGCTATGTGACCCTGAACAAGTCACTTGACCTCTGTGTGCTTCACCTTCCTCAACTGCAAAATTGGAATAATAATAGCACCTACTTCCCAGAGGTCAAATGGATCAAATGAGATAATATGTGTAAAGCTCTTAGCACAGTGCCTGACACATTTTTTTGGTTGTTGTTGAGTCACTTCAGTCATGTTTGACTCTCTGTGACCCCTTTTTGGGGTTTTCTTGGCAAAGATACTGGAGTGGTTTGCTGTTTTCTTCTCCAGCTCATTTTACAGATGAGGAACTGAGGCAAATTGGGGTTAAGTGACTTGCCCAGGGTCATACCTCTAGTAAGTGTCTAAGGCCAGATTTGGACTCATGAAGATGAGTATCTCTGATTCCAAGCCCAGTGCTCTATCCACTGTAGCACCTAGCTGCTCAGCTGGCACATAGTAGATAATTAATAAATACTCTCTTCTTATGTCATGAAGTTAGTTATAGTCATGAAGCTAATTATCTTGAGGTCATTGTCACCTAATGACTCTTATTAGAGTGCCAGATACTCCAAATATACCCTGTAACTCAAGAAAA
Source organism: Vombatus ursinus (assembly GCF_900497805.2). Lineage (NCBI taxonomy): Eukaryota > Metazoa > Chordata > Mammalia > Diprotodontia > Vombatidae > Vombatus > Vombatus ursinus. The sequence goes on from NW_020954579.1 coordinate 10,727,679, forward strand.
GCATAAGAGTGCCCATGACCATAAAAAAAAAGTTTGAATTCAGAATGGTTATTAAAACCAGTAGACCTAAGGAAATGCATTCCACTGAAGTCCTACTTGGCTGCCTTATGGTGGCATCGAGTTGACACTGCGTTCTCCCAGGCTCTGCCAATGGGATACAAGTTCTGACAGATACTGCCAAGCTGGAGGGTTTAAAGTTTGGCCCAATGATGAACTACAGATCTGTTTCTTGAGGGCCAGCCTCACTTACAGAAGCTTATAGAAGCTCATCACCAGGATGGCCAGAGCAATCTCTTGAAAATTATTTACTAAGATGTAGAAAGGACAACAATAGCACTAATATCTCTTTTGCCAGCAATGCTGAACAAGTGTCTCTTGCCAAGTCCACTGGTTATAGAGCCCCAAGACTCTGTTTGGGGTTCTATTCTCCTTTCTCACTTTAACCTTTCTAATTTGGTAATCTTATCAGCTACCAAAGAATCAATGAACTTCTCTATGAAGATGATTCCCCTATGTATATATTTCTCCCTAGTTCCTCTCCTAAACTTTATTCATACATCACCAACTGCCTATTGGGCATTTCTAAATGAGTGTTCCTCAGGCGTCTCATATTCAACATGTCCAAAACAGAGTTCACTATCTTTTCCCCAAACCCTTTGCTCTTCTGAACTTCTCTATTCCTGTTGAGAGCATTAGTATTCTCCTAGTAACCTAAGTTCACGACCACATTGCTGTCCTTGACTCTTTATTCTCTGTCACTCTACATATTTAATCCATTGACGAGTGTCATTTCTACCTCCACAACTTCTCTTATATGTGGGCCCCTTTCTCTGTATTCATACAACCATCATCCTAGCTCAGGCCCTCCTTAATCTCTTGCCAGAACTACTTCAATAGCCTTCTAATTGGTCTCCTTGCCTAACGTCTCTCCCTACTCCAATCCACCCTATACTCAGTTTATTAAAGTAATTTCTCTAAAGCCAAGGTCTGATCATATCATTCCCCTACACAAAAAACTCCATTGGCTCCCTAGTAACCTCCAGGTTCTGTGTTTGGTATTTAAAACTTTTCACAATATGGCCCCTTCCTACTTTTCCAGTCTTCTTATATTTTATTCCCTTCTATGAGCTAGCAACATTGGCCTACTTGACCTGTGAAGCAAAAACATGATGAAGTATGGGACAGATATTTATTTCCCACATGCAAAGAAAAACAACAACAAAAAAGACTCATGGCATTCATTGACAGAATTTCTTAAAACAAAATACAGTAACAGTTGATAACTACTGTTCTAAAAACTGCAATCATCTTTTTTTATTATACTATGTTATGGAAATGTTTTCATTCCATAAATTAAAAATAAAATTAAAAATTAATCTTGTGGACGACATTTAAATGTCATCTAGACATAAAGCAGTTTGTAAGACTGCTAATGAAGCATTTTAGATTTTTCTTCAGCCTTGCAACTGTGTCTGTCAGATTCTGTGTCTTCTAGCAAGCCAGACCAGGGCTTGGGTCAGTCTTCTCATTATTGGTTGTCTTCTAGGTCGTTAGAGTAATTGCCTGGGAACTCCTTCCCAGGCAACTGCTAGGTAGCTCCAACCAGAGAGATCAAGAATGTCTAGATCTCTCAAACTCGTAAGGTAGCCCTTGAGCCTGGACACATCCACCTTGTGAATTATTGCAAATTACTTACTCATCAAATTAAAAAAGTGTAAAAGACAGGTAAGGAAGGGTCCAGTTGCAAGTTCACCTAGTTGGCTTTGTTACACTTGGGAGTGAAGTAGAAAGACCACACTACCTGTTCCTCTCCTCCCCCCCAGAAAGTCTAGAGACAAGAGCGCAACTTTCTACATAGAAGAGACAAAGGAAGAGAATGGGTAGGAAGCTGCTTGCTTTTTAACTGATGAAGCACCCCATCCTCTCACCCCAAGTCACTGTCTTTGGGCAGGGGAGGACTCAAGATTTGTGACATCATACCCAAAATGTCAAGTCCTTCCAGTGCTGATTTATCACATAGCCAAAAGTCTGACATGGCAAAATGCTAAGTCACGCATGTTGTCAGTTGGTCAGAAGCAGGAAAGGCAACTTTGTGCATATTCCATGGGATGGCCCTGATTACATGTATAATATAAAATTTGTGTGTGTGTGTGTTTGTGTGAGAGAGAGAGAGAGAGAGAGAGAGAGAGAGAGAGAGAGAGAGAGAG
>NW_020954579.1:10729895-10780632 GCF_900497805.2 Vombatus ursinus
AGAGAGAGAGAGAGAGAGAGAGAGAGAGAGAGAGAGAGAGAGAGAGGCAGGCAGAGACAAACAAAAAACACAAAAAAAGAGACAGACAAAGCAGTAGTAATGGGGACAGACGAAGCAAAAACAGAAAAGCATATTTGATAGAGAGCGAGTCTTGGAGCCAGGAAAACCGAGTTTTAAGGGCCACCTCTGACTCATATCATCTGTGTGACTCTGAATAAGTTGCTTAACTCAGTGACCCAAGGCTACTCTTTAAGTGTTAGTTGCAAAGAAGATTCTGATCCACATTGGTACACAGATTTTCCTTATTGGGAATTTCTTATACCGATGAAGTCACAGTTCTAGTTCTCTGCTCCCACCCCACAAATATCTGTATATGTGTGTGTATTAGTGTGTGTGTGTGTGTGTGTGTGTGAAGAGTGGTAGAAAAGGTAGAAAACTTTGTTCCAAACTTTCCTCTGACACATACAAGGCTATATGACCCTGCAAAGTCACTTGACCCCTCAAATATCCCCCAGTCAATTCTCTAAGACTAAAAGTTGAATAATAGTTGCTAATCTGCTTTGGTCTAAAGACAGTTACTTCACAAGGAGTTCCTAATAGCATTGAAATCACAGGTCTGGACAAAACACACACACACACACAGACACACACACACACACGACACCCCTTCAGAATACCTTGCATAAGGGTATTTGTGTAGAAACAGACCTATTGAAAATCTAATGTTTGGTGGATATCCCTATTGTACTTCAGAGCATGGGAAATTTGGGTAGTCACATGAAATTCCTGTCTTACTCAGATTCCTCCCTGCCTTAATAAGCCATCTCCTCTCCACTCCCTGATCTTTCTTTTTGCCTTGCAAACAGTTAACTGAATCAAAATTCCACATTGAAATGTACATTATGTTGGCTTCTACAGAAACACATTATCAAAAGTGGTGATTTCCAAAGTTTTCAGTATCAGTTAAATGGCTTCTTGTGACATGTGACCCTTTCTTAAAAGAACTGCTATCAGGCAGAGTATCCATTTGCACACAAAGAATAAAATAGTAGTCTAAATCAGAGGTTCTTTTTAAAAATAATGTCATGTTTTCCTCAATTACATGTAAACACAATTTTAACATTCATTGGTTTTTTCAAAGTTTTGAGTTCCAAATTCTATTCCTTTGTCCTTTCCCAGTAAGTAATCTGATATAGGTTATACATGTACAGTCATGTAAAACTTTTCCATATTAGTCATTTTGTGTAAGAAAACTCAAACAAAAAAAAAGGAAGGAAGAATGGATGGAAGGAAAGAAAGAAGGAAAGAAGGAAGGAAGGGAAAGGAAGAAAGAGAAATAAAAATAGTATGCCTCAGCCTGTATTCAAATGACATCAGTTCTTTCTCTGGAGCTGGAGAGCATGTTTCATCATGAATCCTTTAGTATTATCTTGGATCATTGTATTGCTTAGAATAGCGATGTCATTCATAGCTCTTTATCATACAATATTGCTATTACTATGTACAATGTTCTTCTGTTCGACTCACTTCATTTTGTTTCAGTTCACGTAAGTCTTCTCAGGCTTTTCTGAAATTATCCTGCTTGTCATTTCTTCTAGCACGATAATATTCCATCACAATCATATACCATGACTTGTTCAGCCATTCCCCAATTGATGGATATTCCCTCAATTTCCAATTCTTTGCCACCACAAAAAGAGCTGCTACTAATTAAATCAGAGGTTCTTAACCTAGGATATATGAATTTGGCTACATCTTGATAGCTATTTAAATAGAAATGGTTTTCTTTGTAATCCTATGTATTTTATTTTATGCATTTAAAAACATTCCAAGAAAGTGAACTTATAGGCTTAATCAGATTGCCAAAAAAGGGAGTCCATGACACAGAAAAGTTAAGAACCCCTGTTTTAAATAATATATAGATATAAAATATACATAATGTATATGAATATGTATTATACAATATCTAGCTTGTTTTTTTTTTCTTTCCAGTGGAAGTATAGAACTGTATTTCAGTCAATCAACAAGCATTTGTTAACAGCCTACCATGTGTCAGGATGTGTTAGGCACTGAGGGTACAGAACCACAGAGTAAAACAATCCCTACTACTTCTCAGGGAGTTTCCATTCTATCATTATTCCTCTCATCTCTAGTAAAGGTCATCATATGGCTTTTTCATTTTAATAATATTACTTATTTAAATAAAGAGCAGTTTGCATCTGTGCTCTTTGTTTCTTCCACTTTGGAAAATCCCCAGTGCAAAAAAAAATGTAATTAAATTTTTGTTAAATCAATGGAGTAGGGAGGAAGCAATGCTTGTATTAGTTTCTGAGACAACCTTTTAGTTTCAATGTAATGTAAAACACAAGAAAATGGGTGGACGTTAGTCTACATTTTACTTTGGTAATCTGATTTTACTTTACTTTGCAGATCTGATTTTAATAAGACCTACTTGTGTTCCACTGGACATTTTATTTATTTGTCCTCTTTTTTTTTTAGCTGATGGAGCTGTAAATTTAAAGAGTTTTGTTGATAATTTGGCTAAAAAGCAACAATCGAAGGAGGCAATACGTGAGTATGAATTTAAAAAGAGGAGTGACAGAAACTTCCTATTCCTATATTGGTGCATTTCTTATAACTTTTAACAAACATTCATTTAACTCTTTACTGAAGTGCTACCATCCATCCCTACTTTCTTCTCATTTTTAGCCATTTACCAAATGGGAGTTTGCTCTTAAACAGAATGTCAAAAAAAAAAAGTGACTTTCTATTTGGGTAAGATTTTGTGCATTAAACTGTGCAAGGCGTTGCGTTGTTAAATATTTTTATAATTAATCAACAAATATTTAATGATTGTTATTTTTTACGTCGTGTTGTTAATTGCTTTTGTATAGACAAATATGTGGCAGACACGGTCCCAGATGTAAAGAGCCCAATTTATTCTTGATGTGAGGAGGAACTTCTTAAAAATTAAAATTGTCCAAAGGTAGAATGGACTGCCTGGAGAGAAGGCAGGTTCCTTCTCACTGCAGAGCTTTCCACAGAAGCTGGCCGGCTACTTGTCGGTTCTGTTAGAATGGGGCTTCCTTTCACGGCTAGACTCGGACCACACTCGGCTGCTGAGGCCCTATCAATTCAAATTCTCCGATTCAAGAAGTTTACAACCCAGAAAATTAGATAAAACAAACACTAGCACAGAAAAGATAGATGACTGCACCAGAATCAAGTAGTCCTGCAAGGTAACTATGTAAGAGATGTTACAAGGCAGCCCGGAGTCATTCGCTTGCTGGGACGATGTGTGCCTTGAATTCAGAGGGGCCAAGAATTTTCTAGGCCAACTAGTTAGGGACTGCTAGCTTCCTGGAAAGGGAAAGAAACCCTTGGAAGACAGATAAGATTTATCAAGTCAACAAGCATGTGTTAAATGGATCCTATGTGACTACTACTATGAAATGCCTACTGTGTGTTAAGAGTTGAAAATACAAAGAAAGGTAAAAAACCAGTTCTTCCCCTCAAGGAGCTAGAGGTAGAAGGTGGTCATAGAGGCAACATGCAAATGACTATGTATAAACAAAATATATGTGGAATAAACTGGACATAATCTCAGAGGAAAAGCACTAGAATTAAGGAAGACCAGGAAGGGCATCTTGCAGAAGGCAGGATTTTAGCTGAGACTTGAAGGAAGCTTCTTTTTTTCTGCCTATAATTACTATCATTGAACCCTCAGGATCTCAGAGACTTGAGAAATGACACAGCAACTAAGATTAGGACTAGGGGAAGTAGCGTGGAGCTTTTGCTAGGATCATCACCTGATCTGCAGAAGTCCTAATAGTTCCATGATGTCCCTCCTTACCATACCACTTCCCCTCTTTTGGGTTCCTAGACACACTAAGCAATGAGGGAAGAATTCGGGCAATACAAGGGCAGGAAATATGGTTTGGTTTAGATTTGCAACACTTTTAAGTTGCCTAGTTAGGTGCTAGAACCAACCTATTTGACCAGAATGCTCACAACTATGACATCTTTCATAGAATGGCTCACATTTTCCTTTGGGGGAACCAGAACCTGTCCTTGCATCTCTCTCAAAGGCTAATCTAGGTCTCAGGGTCAAGAAACCCCTGAAAAACCTAAAGCTTCTTTGTGGTCCTACTTACAGAAAGGTGAAAAGGGCCAGAAGGGTATGTCCAGGAGGCGAGTTCAAGAAAGTTCCAAACTCATAAACTTCTGCTCTAGAAATTAATAGCAATAATTAATTTAACTACAGTAGTACATTGACATTTATATAACACTTTAAAGTTTGCAAAGCACTTTTACATAAATCATCTGATTTAAGCCTCACTATAACCCCATGAGGAAGGCATCATCAGTATTGTTATCCCCACATTGCAGGTAAGGAACTTGAGGCTCAGAGAAATTAGGTTATTTGTCCATGATTGTAAACAAACAAGCATCAGAGGAAAGATTTGAACCCAGGTCCTTTTGTTTTCAATCTCCAAAGCTAGAACTTTTTTATTCTATACTGCTTCTCTAGATATTCTCTATACATTCTCCAAATCAAGATTTGTGTATTTCTTTAACCTTATCAGTTTAATATTTTATACTTTGATATGTGTATACACATAGGAATGAAACAGACAAATAATATTGTCAGCCATATCATTGATGGAAAAGTTACACTTGATGAATTGGAATCTACCCTGGAGAACTTGGGGGTTGAGGTAACTGAGAAGGAGCTTGAAGAAATATTAAACACAATTGAGATTGATGGTGAGTACTTTGGCTGTCTATTGAGTTTTTTGCTCGGAGTATATGTTTGTTTTTCATATTAGCAAAACTAAAACTTCAGTCATCCACACACAAGGAAAAGCATTGGAGATATAGCTGGAGTAATTTTCACATTAATCTTGCTTTTTAAGAGTCTGTGATGCTTGTACTGGAAAGGGATCCATTAAAGAATAGTGGGAGCAGTGGAAGGAGTTAGAGAATAGCATGAAGTTGAGGGAATAACAAGATATAGCATGGATGAAGAGGAAGGCAGGAAGGAACCAAGTAGCAGGTAATTCACTGATTTTCACAGAAGTAGGGCTCTTTATCCTGATGTCCTGATGCATCAATTTATGAAGTGTTAGAATCTCAATGTGCTCTTTCTCTGATCTTTATTAGAGAGATCCCTACCTCTCTTGAATTCTCCTCCCTGATAGAGGCTGCCAACTAGGCTCAGTTTATAGAAAATCTTTTTGAACTTAGGGTTCTTCTCTGTTGGTGTGGCACTGAAGACTGTACTAGCTTTTTTTCAAAGTGGTTGCTATAGAGATCTTTTCTCTTTGTGGTTACCTATAAGTTTGGATAACTTGAGACTACTGAATCATTCATCAGTCAGTCATGTGGTAGTTATCCCTTCCACATTGCAGGAGTTAGGGGCACAGTGCCCCCGCCATCTGGAAAAACCACGTAAAATTTTTGGTCCTCCCTTTGTAGCAGAGAAGAAGAATGAATTATTGTGGTATTAAAAGATAAAGCATGTTGATATTATACAATGCTATACATATATTTTATGCATTTCTGAATTTCTAAACTTCTTCTTTGTTGTCTGCTGGCCTTTGCCTGTCATCTGTAGCTTCTGCAAAACTCTCCAAAAATTCCCATTTAATTTCTTATGCCAACCTGCGATATATCAAAACCACAATGGGGAAAGTCGTGCTGTGGAAGGGATAACTGTACTTGGTACCCTAATGTCCTAGAAAATTTGGTAGTGCCCTAAAATACAACAAGGGTTTGAATTCAGAATAATATGGCAGATCCTTTCTCTTTGTGGGCTGACCTACAAACTCAGAGCAGAACATGTTCATTTTATAATCTCTGCTCCTGCTTTTAACATGCTTCTGTATCCAAATAAATGTACTGATTTTCAGATCCAGATTGATTTGAGGGTCTTATAGACAGGATGCAATAGTCCAGGAGGGGCAGAACCATAGCCAGTCCAGTTTTGGATCATACAGATGACTGTGGTGTCTTCCAAGGGCCCAATTTCTGTTGGGAATTCTTTGCTGAAGGGGAGCCAAAGATTGGAAAGTGCTTAATTCAACAAGGGATAATATGAAGAGCATGATTCAAGACCTGGGGTCAATGAAATCTAGAGGTGGGAAAGAGTTATAGAAGAAAAGTAAGCAGCCAGCTCCAAGCATCAAATTGTTGGGGGATGGGGGAGTATCTAAAAAATGGAAAATTGAGAACCAAGCAGAATCTTAAAACACAGAGAAGTCATTTACAGAAGGATTCAGGAATCCAGTTCTGGTATTGAAAATGATAGTTAGTTTGCATGCTCATCATCATTTCATCAGTTATGGGCTGCTCTTATGCACTAGTACAAACCCTACCCATCAATTCTACAATCTTCTATACCTCTCCTACGATGGTCTTTATAATATCTGCTCTTCTAAGTGGCCTCCCAAGGTCACAGGATCAGAGCTTGTATGCATGTTTGAGGTGGAAGGTTCCATGTTCTTAATTATACTCTTCTGGCCTATAGCCTTCCCAGTCCACATAGTTTTGAAGTTTCTCTCTCTAATGTCAGGAGGTCAGAGCCACCTTGGCCATGATTCATCTTCTGCAGGGGGCCGTGGGCTCTAAATCTCAAAACCAGAGTTTTCATGGATCTTCTAGAACAGTAAGTCATAGAAGCTTGGTTTGATTCATGTGGTCGTAGGAAGTTTCCCAGAGAATGAGAAACCAGGAATCAAACACAAGGACAAAACTCAAAGCAAGATTGAAGACATAGGCCCTGGTATTGCCAGTGGGGGACAGTTTGTATGCTTTATGTTTCTTCCCCTTCCTGGTGTTTTTATTTGAAGTTCTACCACTACAGTGCAAGGTAGGATCCAGACACTGTCACCTCCTCCTGGGAAGTCTCTCTGGACCACTAGGAAAATAGAAGAATTTGTGTGGACCACACACACTCAATAGCAAATATTTCATTGGAGGCCAGAATAACATATGCATTTCTCCGTGGAATTTGAAAAGTGTGCTTTGTGATTTAGTTTTCTTTTCAGAAGGAAACAGAGCTATATTTGGTGGGAGTTTATTCTTTTGATTTTGAGTCAAGTCCATTTAAGTGAACCTTTCCACTTGTCTAATATAGTATAGAAAAAATTTGATTCTGTGAATGAGGCATGTTGTGCTACTGGAATTTAATATTAAAGAATTATAAATGAGTATAAGTGATTGAAATGAAATGATAAATTCAGGATATAGAATGTAGTCATGGGTGTCACTGGAGACAGGTCTAATCTAGCAGATTGTTAAATTTTCATTGTGATCTCAGAAATCAGCAATAGCTACAAATCAGGGCTTGATTTATTGTTTTGCTGATTGTCTAAACTTGGGAAAATAATAATAATTGAGATTAAATTTATGTGTGCATATATCTTTTCCATAGAGAGAGTCAGTACATCACTACATTGTTCTATAAACATTGCTTGAATTTAGCAGGAATGAAGTAGAGAAAGGCTCAGGGAATGAAGTCATCAACAGAAAGGAGGCCTGGTGACTGTAGGCTAACAATAATGATAATAATAATAATAATAATAATAACTCACATTTATATAGCACTTTTAAGGTTTGCCAAGTACTTTGCATCCACTATCTCATTTTAACCTTACAAGATGGATGAAGTGATTGTCAAATTAGTTTCCAGAATAAATTTTTAGCCAGGGTCTGATTAACACAACAGAAATAGAAGTGGAAGGTTGGCAGTTCCCTAGATAGTTTCAGACTACCCTTCCTTTTATTTGTTACTTGTGTATCTGAATTTAAGGGACTTACCTGTGTTTCCACTGAACTATCTTTTTTTTTCTCCTCTCTATTATAGAAGATGGAGCAGTAGATTTAAAAACCTTCACGAAGGCTTTGGCTAAAACACAAGAAATTCATGAGTGCCAACGTGAGTATGAATTTTGAAATAGGAATGATTAAGTCTTTCCCTCACCCCATTCCTGAACTGGTGAATGCTTTGTTTAGTTTAACATATTTAAATTTTACTTTATACAGGGTTTACAGCAGCCCACATTTTTTCTCACTTTCAGAACTTTGTTTAATTGAAGTCTGCTCTTTAATGACAAATCAAGAGCATTCAGTCATTTGCTATTCTTTTGGTATCTTGGGAGTAAAGTTTTGGACATGTAATCACAGATTAAGATATTTTTTCTAATTGCTGTGGAACACATAAAATTCAGCCAGAAGGTGTCCCTGCTATCAAGGATCTTAAATCTAATTCGAGAGAACAAGGCATAAACCTTAGTGCAATAAAAGTGAATGCTGAAAAGTTAAATAACATTAAATTATTTACTTTGATAAAGATTTAATTTGATGAATGTGAACACTGTCTCCACTTCAATGAGTGAGGAAGCATGGCATAGTGGATAGAGGGTTAGATTTGGACTTGGGAAGACCTGGGTTTGAATCCTGCCTCTAAAACTTACTCCTTATGTGTCCCTGGGCAAGTCACTCATCCTCTCTCAGCCTTAGTTTTCTGGTCTGTAAAATGAACAGGTTGGACTCAATGATCTTTGAGGCCCTCCTTGCTCTAAGTCTAAAATTCTATGATTCTAGTGAAGACCACAGCCCTTTCATTTCACGTCTTTCTGCCCTGATGGGGCAGAAGTGGCTTGAACTTGGCCTTGAAAGATGAGTAGGATTTGCAATGCAAGAGTGACATTAATGAACTTTCATACAACAGGAGCTTTCCAAGAGGATATAATTGGAACATTAGGGGAATTCTTTGATGGTCAATGTCATAGTCCCCAGACCTAGACCAATTTCTGATCTGGAGATCTATAGTAGCAAGGTTAATTCTATAACATCAATCCCTCGGCATCTTTTTTCCTCCTCATGAGTTCTTGGGTACCCTGGGTAAAGGGAAGGCGGACCAGAGAATTATACATTTGGAAGAATCATCAATACTTTGCAACTTACTTGGGCCCAAATAAAATTTAAATTTATTGATATGTAATAAGCCTTTCATCTTTTTATATGCCCATGTGTTGCTTAATATGCAATATGTCCTATTTAGGCTACAATCACAGCAAGCCCACAAAACCAAATTTGAGTTTGCAAGATTATGACACATACTTTTTAATTTTTCCTCATGATACCACACTTTGGCTATCTTAAGTTTACCTTTGACAGTCTTGATTCTAACCCATAGATTTTTCTTTTCTTTTTTAGGTTTTTTTTAATTGTATTTTTATTTTCTCTCTCTCTCTACTCCTTCCCCCATCCATTGAATAAGCAAAAAATATAATACCCATGATACATATGAAGTCATGTAAAACATTTCCACATTAGCCAACCCATAGATTTTTTCAATAGGGTTTAAATGAGGTGATTTCTCAGGCCATTGAAATATGTTTACCTCCTCTTAAAATTTCCTAACCTTTCATGACATGTAGCATTGAACAAGATCATATTCTGTTTACACCTGAGAATTCCTATAATTCCAAAACAATTCTGCTTCTCAGTATATTGAGTTCATTCTCTCAATGGGGACAAATCTTCCTTTTTGAGGAGTTAGTGTTTTATAATCTGATGAAGATGCCCAGATCTTACAGACTTACATGGACTTCTCATAATGGTTTAGTATGTCTAGAACGAAAAAAAAGTTAGTTTCATCAATAAAAATTATCTTTTGCCAGTCTTCAGTACTCCGGTCTTTGTGCTGTCTTGCCTACAACAAGCAACTGATCTTGTTTCATTGCTGTTGAAGTAAATGGATCCCTAACAGGTGTTATCTATCCTATTCTTGGAGACCTCTTGAAATGATGAATTTACTACATCTGGATTTGCATCTCTGCTACATTCACTTATTTCACCTTAGGGGCAAACAAAAAACCATAATCTTTTTCTAATTGACATGTCTTAACTAGTGAAAAGAACATTGAAAGAATTATCATGCTGCCCTTGAATCTTATCTTCTGAAGGTTAAATGTCTCTAGTACTATCAGCCAATTTTTGCATGATATGGTTTCCAGTCTTCTTATCATCCTACTTCATTTCTGGTCTCCAGCTTGTCACTGTCCATCCCAGAACCATGCACAATACCCCAGATGTAACTAGCTATAATATAGTGGTACTGTTGTTATTGTTGTTTGGCCTTTTTAGTTGTGTTTGACTCTTCATGACCCCATTTTGGGTTTTCTTGGCAAAGATACTGAATTGATTTGCCATTTCCTTCTCCAGCTCATTTTACAGATGGGTCACACAGCTAGTAAGTATCTAAGATTGAATTTGAACTCAGATCTTCCTGACTCTAGGTTTGATGCTCTATCCACTGTGCCACCTAATCATCCCTCCACATTGTGCTTGCAGAACACTAAAATACCAGATCTTTTTCACATAATATGTAGTCTAACTATGCCCTCGTCCCACTTTGTGCAAATTATTATTAATGGTGACCTGTAACAGTTTTCCACAACAGCATATCTTGTATTTTTCCTCTCCTTTAATTCTCATCCAAATATCCTTTACCGTGAAGCTCCTCAAAGGAACATATCTTCTCTCATCCCTTTTAGTATGGCATAGCAATGTGAATAAAGTGCTGAATTCAGAGTCAGGAAGACATGTTCAAATCCTGGCTCTGGAAATTTTTAGTTCTGTGTGTCCATGGACAAATCAATTACCCTTTCTGACCCTCAATTCCTTCATCTGTAAAAATGGAGATCATAATACCAATATTACTTATCTCAAAGGGTTGCTATGAGGTTCAAATGAGATAATTTATGAAACTAACTTGTGGCTCAAAGGCCATTTGCATAAGACTCCCCTCACTGGTGGAGATTGATTTCCCAGTGTTTCCCATTTATGTGAGGGGAAGAGTTGGTGAGAACTTGGGTGGAGAGAGACCCTGGTGTTTAGGCTTACAGCTTTGAGAGAGAAAATGCATGATTCCATACTCTCTTCAGGTCCCAGAACAGAGAGAGAGAGACTTGGTGAAGAAGCTGACATGTAGAGGCAATCACATCTCTATCTCCAGCTTACTATACTAGGGATTTAGGGGAATTTCCCATTGGGTGAGATCTGAGACACTCTCTCTTGGTTAAGCTGAGTTATCTCATTCCCATTGGAAGAGTCCATTCACACTGTGATTAAAATATATACATGTATATATTATATATATATATGTATATATTATTGTCTGATTAAAATATATACATATATATTCTCATCTGTATGTATTCCTCTGATTTCTATTTGCTCTCAGTTTAGAAAAAATGGTTTTATTTTATATTCATTATGTGGGCTCATTGTGGAAATGGAATTTGCTAGGAAGAGAGTCAGACCCTGTATATGTAGTTTCGAGTACTCCTTCCCCATAAAGAGACAGTGATCAAGAATGTAGCTTGAACTTAAAATTTATTTCCCTTAGAGTAACAATATTTAAGGGAGCAAAGAGATGTAATTTTAGACTAGCACCCCTACTTCAGGGAAGCAGAATGGCCAGACTCGGATCTCAACTTCCTCCTTCCCCTCCTGGAAGTAATCAAAACCTGCCCTGGAGAAAGGTTGGGTGGAGGAGATTCTCAAGATACCTATTCATGCCTCCCCAAGAGGCACATCTAGACAGATTCATATGAATACACACATCCCCACATGGGCAAAATAGTCCAACACAACACATCCCATACATAAAAGAATTTGAAAGTTTTAAAACATAGTGTATATGTAAATGTATGCATACATTTATATATTAAATGATAAATGATATTTATATAATACATAATAAATTCTGTACATATATAGATATATAATTTATTATTATTGTGAACTATTCAATTTGAATATGGTATACCTCTTCCACTTCTATTCTAGTCATGAGGTGACTATATTATACTACCACTACATTAGATGTGGGATTAAGACCTTTAGTTCATTTTATTACCCAAATTCTGTTTGTGTATAGACATATAAAGCCATGAACATCAATATTGGGCTTCTTCACAGGTATATTTTCCCATTTTGCAATTGAATTTTAACAAAAGGGTAAACTGAGGCCGATTTCCCAGAAGGATAAATAATATTTATTAGCAGGAGCATGCTACCTGCCAATAAATAAGTCAATGGATTGCCTCCATTAATACCAAAGACCCCTAGCAAGAGGACAGTTCTCTTTATGTAGAGTTTTGGGGAGCAGAGAACAAAGAACAGAGCAGGGTAATGACATCATGAAATTAAGGACAACATGTTTGGTTACAGAGCTGAAGTGGAGGGAACAACATGATTGGTTGGAAATTTGGTAATGAAGCTAGCAATGACCCTCCCCTTCTTTTCTCACGCGACTAAGAAGGGCTCTTTGAGTCCAGGTGAGAGATAGTGGGCCAGACTTTTGGGCAGCAAATCAGACACCCTTGAATGATAGCTTTGTGGAGTAAAGATATCAGGTCCAAACTCTCTTGCTTTCTCACACATTCCCCAAGGTCAGTTAAATACGTTGAGGCAAGAATAGATGGATTTTTAAATTTAACCCATTACAGGCCAGCTGAACTCTGAACTAAGTTCAGAGACAAAAAATCATGACATAAGCAGTTACAATACAAAATCAATTACTTGTAAATAAGATCAATAAGAAAATAATACAGGATCAATTTTAATCTTTTCACCTAGGAATTAATGTGCTTCTCCATTGCTATTCTTATAGCTACAACCCTCTGTAATATCTCATTTAGCTGTGGTACTTGAGCAGTTTTTTCTTTCTTTCTCTATTTTAAGTGCAAATCCCTCTCATTTAAATCAAATACAGTCTTTCTTACTCTCAGTAAGTGTATTCCATCCATGGCTAAGAATACATCATTCCTATATGTTGAACCCTGGTGACAAATCCAAATCTTAGTCTTTAACACCATCTTCTCAAACCAGCTTTTCAAAATCCATTTTCTCCTCTTTCTTGAAGCCCTTACCTTCAAATGGCAGCACTCATGAAAATACCACGTGTACCCCAAAGGTCCTCAGTTTCCCGCCTAAGACTTCATAATCATAATGTGATCTATTCTTTCAGAAAGTATTATTCCATACCCTATGCATGCCACAAATCAAAAGAAATGGATATTATTTGTTGAGGTTGACAAGTCTTAGAGCTTTCTACTACATCCTAGATGCCTCTCCCAGAAAGATAGGTTACTTCTAGATTGTTCGTAAGAGGTCAGCAAATGATCTTCATGAAACCTCTTGACAGAGAGCCATAAAGACTCATCTTTTATTGATGTGACTAGTAGTTCAATATTTGCTTCGCAGGCAGAATCTGTGGGTCCTTACCATCCTTCCATGGATCACGGAAACAACTTCTTTCTCAAAAGCTCGGCTCTAGTCTATTTGGAAAGAACTTTGTTATGTAACTTCAATGGCTAAGGTGTCCCATACTTCTTTTTGTCACATTCTTCTACTCTCCAATCTTCTGATCCAGAATTATTCAATTATCTTTGATAAGCCAGAAACTTAAGACAGTCTTTTTCTAGCAGTGTGTAAGTATTACTTGGCTACTGAAGAGACATAGACAATGCAATCTCTCTAAGTCTCTAGAACTTGCCCTTGACCTCCCTATCTGTGGAAACCAAGACCTTCACTTCTTCCTCACTCTTGTGCTAACTCTTGTGGAAAACTGCTTGTGTGCTTTCTTTTCTTAGGAAATAGGGTAGAGGAGAGAAGATAGTTTTCCTAAGCAAGGTTTTAAAATAACATTTCCCTCCCCTTTTTTCTGGAGCTTTCCCATATTTCCTACTTGTCTTGTACTTGATCTATAATTAGTAGCCATCTATTTTCTGTGTGGATGACCCTCATTCCAGCCCCTCGTGTCCTTTATATGGTGGAATATGAATGTAATAGTGAACTATTAATCAGACTTCAGATCCTGCCTTTCTGCATCCCACCTCTTCACTCACTACTAAGCAACAGGATAGTTTTTTGAATCCAAATTACTTTGTTTCTTAGTTTTCTGACAAAACAAACCATAATCAAACTGCTTGACCCTCATTCTCAAGATCTTGGCAACTGGTCTAAAGTTAATTCTTATAGGGTCCCTCTGAATCAAAGCATGAGGCCACTTTAGTAATTCTCATCTGGAATCTTTGGGATACTCACCCTCTAAAGATCTTAAAGCCCACTTCAGGTTCATTTCAATTCCACAGATATCTTTGAAGCCCCTTCTATGTACAAAGCATTAGGGTGACCAAAGACAAAACCATAAGAGTCCTTGGAGAAATATAGTGAGTACATAAATAAGTAAACACAAAGTAATTTCAAAGGTATATAAAAATACCAAGACTAGGACTCAATGTAAATCACTTGAAATGTCAGGCATTTTGTAGCAGCTCCCTCTTAGTCATCTTTGCAGCATTCATTTTCCAGTTAGTGTTCTTTGGAGGTAGCTAGGTGACACAAAGAGCTGGATGTGGGGTCAAGAAGACCTGAGTTTAAGGATATGAACAGGCAGTTTTCAGATAAATCAAAGCTATCCATAGTCATATAAAAATGCTCTAAATCACCACTGATTAGAGAGATGCAAATTAAAACAACTCTGAGGTACCTCACACCTATCAAATTGGCTAATATGACAGAAAAACAAAATGTTACATGTTGGAGAGGATGTGGGAAAATTGGGACACTAATACATTGTTGGTGGAGTTGTGAACTGATCTAACCATTCTGGAGAGCAATTTGGAACCATGCCCAAAGGGCAATCAAACTGTGCATACCTTTTGATCCAGCAATACCACTACTAGGTCTGTATCCCAAAGAGATCATAAAAAGGGTAAAGAAGCTACATGTACAAAAAATATTTACAGTAGCTCTTTTTGTGGTGGCAAATAATTTGAAATTGGAGAAACATTCATCATTTGGGGTATGGCTGAACAAGTTGTGGTATAGGAATGTAATGGAATACTATTGTACTATGAGAAATGACAAGCAGGCAGATTTCAGACAAAGCTGGAAAGACTTACATGAACTGATGCAAAGTGAAATGAGCAGAACCATGAGAACATTGTACACAGTAACAGCAACATTGTATCAACTATGAATAACTTAGCTCTTCTCAGCAATACAATAATCTGAAACAATTCCAGAGGAGTCATTATGGGAAATGCTATCCACATCCAGAGAAAGAACTAATATAGTCTGAATGCAGATCAAAGCATACTATTTTTATTTTCTTTTTTTATTCTTTTTCTCCTTTTGGTCTGTTTCTTCTTTCACAACATTACTAATATGAAAATATGTTTTACATGATCATACATATATTACATATCAAATTGCTTACCATTTTAGGGCAGGGGGAGGAAAGTAAGGGAGGGAGAAAATTTGGAACACACAAAAAAATTTTTAAATGAATGTTAGAAATTGTCTTTACATGTAATTGGAAAAAACAAAATACTATTTAAAAAAAAGACCTAAGTTCAAATCTGACTGTGTGACCCTGGGCAAGTCACTTAACCTCTGTCTGCCTCAGTTTCCTCACCTGTAAATGGAGGAAAATAACAGAACCTATGGCCCAGGGTTGTTGTGAGGATCAAATGAGATAGCATTGTAAAGTGCTTTGCAAACCTTAAAGCATTATAAAATGCTATTATTTTCTTTGCTAATTGTTCCCTCTCCAAAGAAAATCTTCTTAGAGCATGCACATTTTAAAATAAAGCATTTAATTCCTTTAATTTTTGGTGCATATTCATACTAGACTTATGATTATTTAATAAAAAACGTCAACTCCATGGTATCTTTTCAAAAACACTGACTTTTTTTAATGATAGCAAAGGATTTCTAAGTTTTATGGCTAGTTCAATGAAACCAAAAAGGCCAAGAACTCCTACTCTAGAAAAAAATACATTTCCCAAAACTCAATTGTATAAGTGCCTTTAAACTCACCAACTAAATATTTTTGCTATTTGATTTGTACATTTAGGAATCAAAAGTGCCTGTAACATTATCAGCAACATCACTGATGGGAAAATCAAGAAGAATGGTGTTCCACAAACCATGCAGAGCTTTGGGGTTGAGTTAACAGAGAAAGAGCTTGAAGAAGCCTTGAAAACAATGGTTCTTGATGGTGGGTGAGGCATTTGTCATGTTATTTGCTTAGAGTATGTAAGTACATATGTTCTCTTTAGTATAGGGGCTCCATGTCCATGAATTTATTTTTAAAAAATATTTTGTTGGCTGTTTTCCAGCATAATTGGTTTCCTATGTAGTACTGTGTATTTTACTTAGGCAACTAGATAAAGAGACTTGGTGTTAGGAAGGCCTGAATTTGAATCCTGCCTCAGACACTTATTAGCTGTGTAACTTTGGGCAAGTCACTGAACTATTCTGTGCCCCAGTTTCTTCATCTGTAAAATGGGGATGATAATAATAGCACCTTCCTTCCAGGGTTGTTGTGAGGATCAAATGAGATAATAATTGCAAAGCACTTTGCACAGTGCCTGGCACATTGTAAGCACTATATAAATGTTAACTATTATTGTTATTATTGTTATTACTATCTTCACCAGACTGCCAAAGGGAGGGGAGCATGACACAAAAAAGTTAACCCCCGCTTAGTGGCAAAGCTAACATTTCAGTCATATCTTCAAATCTGAGAGACTTTATGCATAAAGTCTTCCTAGGACTTATATACTAAGTCATAGAAAGGCATAATCAGTGATGGGAGAGGGAGTTTCCACACCAAAAGTTCCTTGCTTGGACAGATCTTTCCCATACTCAGGTTTCTACAAAGTTGGAAGTTTGAATAGGGTGACTGATAATTACAATTCAGGTGTCCTTGTTTTTCCTCTTGCAAAGGAAAGGTCACGTAAAATGAATGAAGAGGAAAGTTCTGTGGGAGCCCTGGTAAAGAACAGGGTGAAGGAGTGACAGAGGTGAAGTCACAGGAGGAACATTGATAGGGAAGGAGTTACCTCTACCCTGACACCTATAAGACACCAGAATATGCCCCCCCCCACAAATGTTAATACCTTACTGGAAACTGTTCTAGATTCAAACAGACTACAATACTTAATCCAGCCTCAGACCAAACACTTGACACTTACTAGCTGTGTGACCTTGGGCAAAGCACTTAACCCCAACTGCCTCACTAAAAAAAAAAAGAAAAGAAAAAAAAAGAAAGTTTAAGAGAATCTATAGAGTGAGGTTTGGCTTTGTTTTTTCTGTTCTTTCCTATTACTAAGCTCTTTCTCTCTCCTCTGTGTTTCTCTGTCTCTTTCTCTCTCTGCCTCTCTGTCTCTTTCTCTCTCTCTGTCTCTCTCTTTCTCTCTCCTCCTACCCCCGTCAATTAACTGAAGTCAACCATGAGCATTTCTTCATTGCTTGCTGTATACATGACATTTTTCTAGGCACTAGGGATACAGAGACGACAATCAGATCCTGCCCTCAAGGAACTTACATTTAATTGGGGAAAAGACACTCATGCATAGAAGTCTATGTGGAATGTATAAAAAAAACCAACTAATTCCACCAAGTCATCTTATAAAGAATCTAAGGGTTATGTATCCATTGGACCCCTTAGAATTCTGCTCTAGTGGCTTGGAATCCCTTGGAAAACTGTATATTTGTTCTGCTCAGTTGATAGGCACTGGAGGAGGGGATTGTCTTCTGAAGGACTTCTGCAAAGTTAATTTTTTTAATGAATTAAATGCATTCTTATGACATGTAAAACTTTCTTGTTAGCTATTAACTGAACATAAGGTTCTTACACTCTATTTTTAAAGTGTAACATGGTTTCCTATATAGCCTATATTTGGATAGAACATAGGTCAAATCATGTTGAAAATTAAACAGATATGTAATACTCTGATATAAAAGCCCTTATCAAATGCCCCCACCACAGAATACTTATACTGTTAATAAGATGCTGTAGACTGTATTTCCTGGTCCAAATTTTGTACTACTTAATGTAATTTTTCCTCCAAATTTGTCTTAATTAGTGAAATTTTATTGCATATCTACTGTATACAAAAGAACTACTATGGTGTAATCAACAGTTGCCACCCCAAAGAGAGCCACTATATTTGTATACATATGGTGGTTCTTTTCCTTTGTTCTCCTTAGAGTATAAACCTAGTAATGGTTATTTCGAAAGCAAAGGATATTCACACATTTATAGCCCTTCAAGCCTGGTTCCACATTGCTTTCCAGAGTGGTTGGACTAGTTTAGGGCTCCACCAACAGTGCATTAGTGTTCCTATTTTCCCATATCATCTCCAGCATTTGCTTCCTTTTCTATCATCTTAGTCTATCTGATAGGTGTGAGGTGGCATATCAGAGTTGTTTTAATTTTCATTTAGCTAATTATTAGTGATTTGGAGCATTTTAAACTGACTATTGATAGCTTTGATTTCTTCCTATTCTTATCCTTTGGTTATTTATTAATAGAGGAATGGCTCCTATTTTTATGAATTTGGCATAGTTAGCTATATATTTAAGAAATTTCTTTACCAGAAAAATTTGCTGCAAAAACTTTTTCCCAGTTTCCTACTTTTCCTCTAATTTTGACTGAATTGGTTTTGTTTGTGCAAAAAAAACCCAGCTTTTAATTTAGATTTGTTCTATACAACTCAAAGGAAAGTGAAGGATTTAAACATCACAAGATGATTACCAGTCCCCTATTTTCTTTATAATTTCTATAGCTTGTTTTTTAGGGTCTATTTATTTATTTTAGCTAGGCAATGGGGTTAAGTGACTTACCCAGGGTCACACTGTTAGTAAGTGTTATATGTCTGAGGCCAGATTTGAACTCAGATCCTCCTGAATTCAGGGCCAGTGCTCTATCCACTGAGCCACCTGGCTGCCCCTATAGAGTCTATTTATAATTTCTCCATTGTAATACATTATTGTTTTCCCTTTTGCAGAAAATGACATGTTGCATTTAAAGACCTTTATTGAAATTTTGACCAAAAATTTAAAGTCTTATGAGAAACGTGAGTATGAATTTCAAAAAAGAGATAATTTATGCCTAGATAGTACCTTATCCCTTTCTCTTCAGTTAAATGACTGTTCAATTACATATTAAATAGGAATTCAGCTTACATAGCAACCACTTTCTATACCTTTTTTCTGTTTTAGAATGAATTTTGAGATAATCAGTATTAATTGATCAATTACTTTGTGTGAGACATTTTGTTAGCTGCTATTAAGAATATGTAGATATATCTGACTTGGTCTCCTCAAGAAGCTTATAGTCTAGCTATGAAGGCATGGCATAAAAACAGAAGAGTTAATTAATGGTATAGTTAAATAATCATCCTGTTATAAGAGAGCACGTGATTATTTCCCAAAAGGCAGCAACAATAAGTGTTATGAGTTGAGAGAAGAAAGAGATCTCTCTGAGCTAGAGAAGTCTAAGAAGGCATCTTGGAAGAAAAGGGGACATGAGCTGGGCTTAAAAGTTAGATAAGATTTGCTGGCTCAGGCTCCAGGGATGATAGGTCCAATTCAATGAGTCAGATGATGATCAGAACAAGCTAAGAAAAATTATTACTGGGGAAACTATTGTTCCCAGTCCTAGGCTAAACCAGAGACATTTAAATAATGGCCCACTTTTTTCTTCTTCCTTAGAATTTTTTTTTTTAGTTACTCTGAGCAATGGGTATGAAGTCAAAGGGGAGGTATGGATGACAAAGAAAAGGATTTGGTTTACATTCACCATGTTTCTAAAATACCTAAATACACTTTGAGAGGCTCTGAAGCCAACCTGTTTAATTTGGCCCCTGTAAACTATGACAACTGAGCTTGTCCTTGTTTCCCACCTGGTTATAATCTGAACCCTAGGAAGCCAGGATAATATCCTGAGTTCCCAGTACTCCATTTGAACTTCATGATATACATATAGACAGACAGAAAAAAGCACAAAAGAATGTCCAGCCCTGGGCCACAAATCATATGTAGTCTGGTAGCTTGTGGCTAAATGCCTAGCCTCAAATCTTATTGTTACACTGTAAATAGTTATCTTCCACTAATTGTCAATCAATTAATCTCGAGAAAAGGAGACTTGGCTTAAGGTCCCAGAGATTCTCAGCCTGGAAAAGAGAAGGTTGAAAGGTAGGGAAGGGAGCAGATAAAAGATGGAATATGATAGCTCTTGTCAAGTCATCAAGTATTTGAAGGGCTATAATAGGAGTGAAAGATTAGACTTGTTTTGTTTGGCCCCCAGGGGACAGAATGAGGAAGACTGTGTAGAAGTTTTGAAGAGGCAAATTTAGAGTTGAGGTCAACAAAAACTAACAATAAATGCTATTCATAAATGGAAACCAACCGCCTTAGGAGATAAGTTTCCCCTTCACTGGAGGCCTACAAACAGACCGTGGATGACCACTTATGGTCTAGGCTGTAGCGAGGATTCCTATTTGAGTGTGAGTTAGACCAGATCATCCCCGAGGTTCCTTCCATCTCTAAAATTCTGTCACTCTGTGGAGTCTCTGAGAAAAGTCCACACTTTAAATACAGCTTTGTGTATCTTTTTTTTGGGGGGGAAGGGGATTAATTGATGTTTCATTTATGATAACTTAATAAAATATCACCCCAGTGGTGAATCACCAGAAGAGATGAGTGTGCACGTGTGCATATGCATACACATACACATAAATACACATATATATGTGTGATATATATTTTATGGCAAACAAGAGTATATACACATACATATATACACATATGTATGTATGCATATTCTATCAGCCTGAAAGCTAGTTCAGACAGGTCCAAAATTCAATAACTCCCCCCTAAGCTTTTTTATGTTTCTTTAGGTTCACCTGCTTAGCCAGATGTGGTGGTATATACCTGTAGTCCATGCTACTGGGGAAGCTGATGCTGGTAAATCTTTTGAGTTCAGGAGTTCCAAGCTACAGAGGGGCTAAAGTTGAATGGGTGTTCACACTAAGTCTGGCACCAATATGGTGGACCTCTGGAAGCTGAGGGATTAGCAGGTGGGACGAGTTGACAGGTCAGAAACAAAAGTGGTCAAAGCTTACATATTGATCTGCAATTGGATAGGGCCCCCTGAGAGACCACTGCACTTCCAGCCTGATAGGGAGACCCAGTCTCCAAAAAAATATTCACTAACTCAATAATTTTACCTTTTGATTTGTGTGCACATATAGGATTAGGAAGTGCTTGTAACATTATCAACAGTATCATGGATGGGAAAATCAAAGTTAGTAAACTGGCATCTGTTCTTGAGAGTTTAGGAATCATTTTAACGTTTGAAGAGATTAAAGAAGCATTGAAAAACATTGAAACTGATGGTGAGTATTTTAGCTTTGTCTCAGCATATATAAATATGTGTGTTTTTTCCAGGGGCACTGCAAAAATTTCAGTCATTCCTCCCAGGTCTTTAATAATTAGAGACTGTGGAGGGGTGACTGCGACAGGTAGGAATGTCCCTTTTGTCTTGTTTGTTGTGTAAAGGTTTTATCAATGCCTTTTATTTTTACATCACTGCCATTTCTACATATATCCCTGATTCCACCACCACAAGTGAGTTTTGTAACAAAGAAAAAAACAGTTAAGAAAAACCAAGTAGCACAGTGACCCCCAAGTGATGGTATATGCAACATTACATACCAAGAGCCCCCCACTTCTCCAATAAAAGGAGAGAGGAGGCCCATTTCTTTATTTCTTTTCTAGGGCCAAGATTGATCTTTATAGTTACACAATGTTTAGCTTCATTTTATTGTTTTTTTTTTAATTTGCATTACTTAGTCATTGCATATATTGTTTTCCTGGTTCTGCTTACTTAGCTTTTCCCATAACCCGTGTGGCAAGGACATGGTGCAGTTCAGCACTCATGATGGCACTGTTGCTATCCTTGTCAAAAACTCACAGCCCCTCCACAAAGTCTTCACAGGTCCCCTGGTCCTTGTTCCAAGAGCTGCGCTGCAGGATGGGCAGGAATGTCTCAAAGTCCAGCATTTTGATATTCATTACTTCAAGGAAATGGATTAAGGGAAGAAAGGAAGGCAGGAGTTAAGGTCAGCAGCAGGGAAAGTCCACAGTAAAGGGAGACTTTATCCCCAGCTCTACCAAGTTAGGAAGTAACCTAACCATAGGCAAATGACAATGCCACACCTACAGAAAGAGGTCGTCTCTAGGGTAGAGACATAGACACAGTGACCCTTCAGAATATACTAAAGCCAGATGACGCAACTGGGAATAGGGGCCCCTGATAGTAGGAAATGTAGAAGAAGTATTAGATCCAGATTCCAAAAGGACACCCATGTTCCCATCTTCATAACACTGGCTCAGTCCCTGGTTCAATAGATATGCCTAGTAGAAGTGACATTAGTATGTCATACATCAAAGGTTCCCAAATTTTTTTGGCCTACTGCCCCCTTTAAAAAAAAATTACTCAGTGCCCCTCTAGAAATCTACTTTCTTTAACTCTTTAACTTTTTTATGTGTCATTTCAAAAAAATATTTTATATTTATATATGTATATAAAATACTTTTTGAAATGACATCTTAAATTTAATAACTTATTGTAAATTTGTGGATTTTTTCCTGCATTGAAATTTTGATGATGCAGTATTGTGTCATGTAACCACATAGTATCATATTGTAAACAAGTCATTACATGTACATATTTCTGCAAATGCATGCTAGACTTCCTGACAACGTGAGACATGCTTGCCTGCCAACACTTACTTGTTAAGACCTGTTGGTGGACTTGACTACTGATCTGTTATAACTTGCATTTTGTGTGTCTATTTGAAAAATAATGTAATTACTACAACTTTAACTCTGTTATATGACATATGAAATATGGTTTTTTGAAATTTTCTTATCTTCTCTTCTTTCCTTATATTTCCACTACTCCCTTATTTTTATTCAATGCCCCCCAGTTGTACCTGAAGCTACTACTGCCCCCCATCATTCCAGCATCCCCAAGGGGGTGGTGTCTCCTGCTTTGGGAACCTCTGTATCGACAAACTCCCAGTCCCCCAGCTCCCTCCTTTTTATAGCCCCTCAGCCTTTGCTGAGTTCTCTTGAAGGGTCAGTTGATAATTAAAGTCAGAGTGCAGGAGGGAGGTAGACACCTAGAGGAACAGGAAAGGGAGAGGGAAGAGGGTCTAGAGAAAGACACTAGTTTTACCCTGACATTGTTGAATGGGGGAGTTGGGGGGAGGCAGTGGTTTCTAAGATGGGTATCTAACTGCTGCAAGGATCTGGGGCTGAAGTAGATATTGTTTTGGAGAAGATATAAAGTGTGCAGGAATCGTTGGTTATTTAACAAGGTTTCGTTGAATGTCTACAGTGTTCACAATCCTATATTAAAATTGGGACACATACATTGTTGGTGGAGTTGTGAACTGATCCAACCATTCTGAAGAACAATTTGGAACTATGCTCAAAGGACAATCAAATTGCATACCCTTTGATCCAGCAATACCACAATCCTATACAAAACCTTTTAGGTCTAGTTCAAGGTAGACAAACTCTGACCTCAAAAACTTACATTCTAATTCTAATAAAACCACTTGGGAACAATTCCAGCAATTTGTCATTAAGTGGGAAATCGTAGGGTGCAAATTAGAGAGGTATTTGTGTGTTAGAGAGACATATAAGTCTTTAGGCTTAGGGAATACCCCTAATGGAAGGACAGAAATGAGATGGAGGCTTGTGATACAGACCAGGAAAGGCTTCTCAAAGAAAGTGAGTGATGGGGGCAGCTAGGTGGCACAGTGGATAGAGCACCGGCCCTGGATTCAGGAGGACTTGAGTTCAAATTCGGCCTCAGACACATTTACTAGCTGTGTGACCCTGGGCAAGTCACTTAACCCCATTGCCTAGCCAAAAAAAAAAGTGAGTGATGATCTAATTCTTAAGGGGAACAGAAGGAAGGGGAGAGAGAAGAAAGTCTAGATGGGAGGGACTGGTTTGTGCAAAGGAACAGCAGTTCAATGCCTGGTGTAGTCTGGATATGGAAAGGCAGCAGAAGAGCTAGAGTTTTGATATCCTTGGCCTTTACTTTGACTTTGATCTTTAGGTTTGGGTTTACCCAGTACATAGAGAACCTTGGAATTGGCAAGATTTTCACTCAGGGCACATTGCACATTCTTGTACTTGCGCATATGTGATCTTCACCTCTTTATTTGGTGTCCAATAAAACTGTAAGAAAGTCTCTTTGAATTCAGCGGAGAAAGGGCATAGCTAGAACTATTCTTGTACCAAATGGAGGATCATAGGACCATAGGTCTCACAGGTTCGTAGATTTAGAGTTTAAAGGAACCTCATCTAGCCCAACCCTCTCATTTTATACATGGGAATATAGAGGCTCAGGAGAGTTAAATTAGTTGTTGATAGTCACAAAGGTAATTATTATCAGTGGTGGGCTTCCTCTGACTCCAGAGGCAATGATGCTCCTTCTTCTCTAAGCCCATGGTTCAGGTCTCACTACCAAGGTGGTCAATGGTCAATCTTATAATTCCCATATCCCTCACACTTGAGGTTGGTTATGTAAGAGCCACAACTACCTGAGTGGTAGATGATAACTCTGTTGATTGATTAGGACCCGGGGGTTGCTCTGAGTCTGTGGGTCCTTGAGTTAATTCCCTTAATCTCTATAGATGTTAGTGTCATCTGTAAAATGGACCAAATAATCTCTTTCAGCTTTCAACTCTAAACATCATAAGCCTATGAGTAATTTTCACATTATTTTTATTCTCACTTGATTTATCTATTTATTCATCCACTTATTTATTCATTCATTTACTTGTTTATTTGTTTATTATTTATTCTCACATATTTTCTCAAACAGCTCTTAATTTGGGCTAGTCTCTGTACAACAAAAGGAAGTAGAGGATTGGTGATAAGGCAGTCTCCACTTCACTTTTTAAGTTGTTGCCCTGAATTTCTAGGATCCACTTGCCTCTCCATTGGGATAGCTGAACTATGGTGTTTTCTCCCCTTTTGTAGACAATGATATGGTGCATTTAGAGGACTTTATCAAAGAACTGGCTAAGGATGATCAATTTTGCCCGTATAAAAGTGAGTATTAATATAAAACTGGGTTGATTTAAATCTTTCCATTCCTTTATTAGCGGAGACTTTATGGTTGATGTAATTTATGAAGTAAAAATTTTATAAGAATTCCACCAATACCATTAAAGCCATTTTATTAAATGGGAAGATGGTCTTATATGGTAAACTAGGAACCTCAAAACCTTTGCTAGACTTTTTTCATATTTCTGTGTTAATGTTTTAACCAATCTAATATTTATTGATAGCCTGGAAAACATAAGCTATTCTGCTAGGTACTATGGGGGCTACATATATAAAGATCCATCAGACATGAACCCTGCCCTCAGGGAGCTTACAACCTAATTGAAGAGACAAAAGCAGAAGAGTTAGTGCAGGAAAGTTACATGACTCTTCAAAAGAAGATAATGATAATGCAAAATAATGATTTTAAATGATATGCAGCAGTATGTAATTAATTTCCTAATTCTGAATGACTGGTATGGATAATAAATACTATGGGTTCTGAAAAAGGAGAGATCTCTGTGGGCTGGTGTATTCTTGGAAAGCTTCATTAAAGGAGGCATTAGTCCTTGAAAGAATCTGGAAGTAGAACTGTCCATAAAGAACTTGAAGGCTGGCACTTCATGTTTAACTCTAGATTATTTTGCATTGCTGCACAGTATTCATTTTTAAATAAGCTGATATGAGTACTAATCAATCATTCTCTTTAAGAGGAAGAGCATGTGTGAATTCTTACACTTTAAACATGGCAGATCCATTTTTATGTGTTAATATTCCATGCATTATACTTAAAGGAATTGTGATGGGGGGGAGGGAAGAAGCATTGGCTTTTAAGTTAGAAGAACGGAGTTCACATCCTAGCTCTGACCATTACTTGCTTTGTAACTCTGTCAAGTCACTTTAAAAAAACTATCTGTATCTCAATTTCCTCGTCTGTAAAATGGAGAACACTACCTCCTTCACAGGGTTATAGTGAGAATGGCTTATAAACCTTAAGATATCATATGAACATGAGCTATTGGTTATGTTAAAATAATACTATCATTAGTATCTTGTTGAAAACATTGACATTTTTATTATAACAATGATATCTAACATTTATATACTAAGGTTTACAAAGCACTTTACAAATATTATCTCATTTTATTCTCATAATGACTCTGGAAGGTAGATGTTACTATTTCTACTTTAGTTATGAGGAAACTAAGATTAAATGACTTGCTCAGGTTCATGCAGTTAGGAAGTGTCTGAAGGAAAGATTTGAAATCAGGTCTTCCTGATTTCAGGTCCAGTACTCTATATCTACTACTATACCACCTAGCTGATACCAAGTAGGTATATGTGGTATCTTTCAGTTCCTGGGTTACCTGAGGCCCCACACCCAAGAATCCCTCCCATAGAAAAATTAATATATTCTCCAAACAGGGATTTTTGTGGATTTTTTAAGACTCATCATCTTCTTTGTTTAACACTTTGATTTGAATATGCACATAGAAATAGAATCTGCCTGCAAGGTAGTCTCCAACATCACTGATGGGAAAATTAAGAGGTCTGAACTGCTACCTACCCTAGAAAGCTTCGGGATTCACATATCTGAAGATGAGCTTAAAAAAACACTGAATTCTATGGGTATTAAAGGTGAGTGAAACTAACAGTGATTTGTTTAGAGTATAGAGGTATACAATGTGCTCATGACAAAACTAATCTTTTAGTCATGTTTGAATTGTGAGGGGAGGAATGTGATAAGGGAGAGAGAGAAAGAGAGAGAGAGAGAGAAAGAGAGAGAGATGGATGGATGGACGGACAGATAGATGGACAGACAGATATAGATAGATAGATAGATAGATAGATAGATAGATAGATAGATAGATAGATAGTTAGAGATGGATGGATGGACGGATAGATCGACTGATAGAGTGATCATTTATTAAGTGCTTTGTGCCAAGCACTGCAGACACACATATAAGCAAGCAGGACTGTCCTGGCCTTCAAAGACTCTAGATTCCAATGGAGAATCCAGTGGGGAAAGAGAATTCATAAAGGGGAGCTAGAAAGGGTGGAACAGATTGTTGAAATGGACCATGTTCCTGTTTTAGAAAGCAGAGTGGATAGTATTACTCTCTGCAGTCACTTTCTCTGACAATATGCCCATTGTATTCAACTTTTCAATTCAATTTGATTCAACAACAAACATTTATTAAGCACTTACTATGTGCTAGACACTGTATTAGGTACTGGGGACACAGTCTCTGCCCTCAAGGAGTTTAGATCCCTGTAGAAAATCTTTGCTAACTTATTGCAAAATGTTTGTCACACAGATTCCTCCCTCTTCTCTACTTTAGCTGTGAGCTGTCTTACTTGAGGCCATTTATCACACACACAGCTGCTTTGAATCTGAAAACTAGGCATGTTTGAGAGACCCTTCGAACCACAGTAAAAGTTTTAGGCTAGGACAGTACAATGGGACCTTTCAGGACTTGGGCTGGTTTAGAAAATCTGGAATGAGCCCATGGAGCAGGAGTTGGTTTTAGCTCCTCTGTTCCCCATCCCATGTTCTACCAATCCTAGGTGCCTTCTTGCATACACTTGAGGGTGTTCCCTCCACAATTGCTTTGAAGGTCAGAGGCTGGAGGGTACCTCAAGAACCCAATTCTATTCTGGTGACTCAGAATCCCCAAGAAGTTTTTGGAAATGCTCTGCTTTGCTGATTGCTAAGAAAAGGGATTGACTTCTGTATTTAGAGCCGTCCTCTGCTAAAAACAAAACAAACAAAACAAAACAAAAAAACCCTGGAAACTAAGGGGGTGTGCGTTAATTAAGCAATGGCTAAACAAATTGCGGCATACGAATGTAATGAGATGTCATTGTTCCATAAGAAAGGATGAAATGGACAATTTCAGAGGAAATTGGTCATACCTCTGTGAACAAATGCAGAGTGAAGTGAGCAAAACTAGAGCAATTTTCACTATGATAACAGCATTATGGAGAAGAAGACTTTAGAACTCTAATCAATGCAGCGGTAAACCACAAATACAAAGGACTTTCTGCCAGAAACAGGACGCACTTACAATCCAGAATGAGACACATAGTTTTGGACATGGCCAATGTGGGAATTTGTTTTGCTAAACCATGCGTATGTGTTGTTTTGTAAGGGTGGAGGGAGGGGAGTCCAGTGGGAGGAAGAGATAATAATTGCCTGAAAGAAGGAAGAAGGGAAAATGAAAAGGAAGGAAGGAAAATGGGAAGGAAGGAAAATGGAAAGAAAATTATCATATAATCCCCAGAAATAGTCCTAAAGGCTTTTGGGTTGCTTTGGGTGAAGGCTGATGAAACCTTCCATCCCCAGCACTATCTAAATTCAAAATATGTGTCCAAGAATGCCAGATTTTATTGTAGAACTAACTGGGAGGAAAACTCATGTGAAGTATTGATAAACTTGAGAAAAGCATGGTATAGTACAAAAAACACAGCATGTAAAGTCAAAGGACCTGAGTTCAAATCCAAGGTCTGCATTTACCAGCTCTGTGTCCTAGTTCCTCAGTTGGCTAATCAAATAGAATCTTTTTATGCAATAGGCGCCATGCCTTGTGCTGGGGGAATAAAAACAAAAACTCACAGTGTTGTCCTTAAGGAATTTGTAATTAATTAATTGCATCCTGCGGGCAGTCAGGTGGCACAGTGGATAGAGCACCACTAGCCTTGGATTCAGGAGGACCTGAGTTCAAATATGACCTCACACACTTACTAGCTTGTGACCCTGGGCAAGTCACTTTTAACCATTTGCCTCAGTTTTTTCATCTGTAAAATGAGCAGAAGAAGGAGATGGCAAACCACTTCACTATCTTTTCCAAGAAAATCCCAAATAGGGTCACAGAGAGTCAGATATAACTGAAGAAAAATGACTCAACAGCAACATTCTACTCTGTCATTCTCATCTATAGAAGGAGGGACTTGGACAAGATGTTTCTATGTTGTCTCATCACTCTAATTTCTATGGATTTATGGCTTTATAATGATCAAACTATAGCACTGAAAGAGATCTTGGAGCTATCTAGTCCAACTCTCATTTTACAGAAAAGGAAATTGGGCCAGGGAGGTAAAGGCATTTATTTGATTCTACATACCTATTTCATGGCAAGCCTAGGAGTCAAATCCAGTTCTTCTGATATCTAAGCAGCTGCTAGGAAAAAGAACTAACCATACTGTACTATTATATCAGGTCTTTGTGGATAGACAGAGGGAGATAGAGAGATAGATAGATAGATAGATAGACAGACAGACAGACAGACAGACAGACAGACAGACAGACAGATAGATAGATAGATAGATAGATAGATAGATAGATAGATAGATAGATAGATAGATAGATAGAATTTCAGGATTCATAACTTGATCGTGAGTCCAGTGGTACGCTGGAGCCAGCTTGAATCAACCCTCAAGAGATGATTGTTAAATGTAATCATTTGCACTTCAGAAACTGGCAAATACTACAAATCAAGACTTGATTTATTATGTTTATTTGTAGACTGAAGAAAGTATTAATAATGCAGGGGACAGCTAGGTGGTGCAGTGGATAGAGCACTGGCCCTGGAGTCAGGAGGACCTGAGTTCAAATGTGACCTCAGACACTTGACACTTACTAGCTGTATAACCCTGGGCAAGTCACTTAACCCCATTGCCTAGCAAAACAAAAAAAGAAAGTTTTAATAATGCAGATTAAACTTAAAAGTGTATGGTGGCATGTTTACTTTTTTTTTGAAGAGCCAGTGGTTAAGCATTTACCTACCAACAAACTCTGGGTGTACCCAAACCCATGTAATAGCAATCTGTGTTGTAGCAGGGTTCTACTATATTTCAAAAGGAAAATTTAATTACTTCAATTATTTTTCATTCATTGAATGAATGAATTGAATGAATAGGTATTAGTACTTATTGCTAATCACAGGGTCTATTTGATGCTCTGTATTGAAAAGGAAAAAACTACCCTCCCTTCCTTTAAAAAAAAAAAAAAGTCATTCAAGGCCCTTTATAAGCTGCCCTCTCTCCCTTTTCGATCTTCTTGCATCCCGGTCACAGTGACCTCCTTGATGTTCTGAACAGGACACTTCATTTGCTGGCTCCAGGCAATTTCTCTGGCTGTCTCTCATGCATGGATTACTCTCCCTCCTCATATCTGCCTCCTGGTTTCCCTGACTTTCTTTTAATTTCCAGTTAAAGTCTCAACTTTGATAAGAAGCCTTTCTGAATCCCTCTTAATTCTAATACCTTTCCTCTGTTGATTTCTTTCTTATTTATTCTGTATATAGTTTGTTTTTTTACATATTTGTTTGCATGTTGTTTCCTCCACTGGATTGTGAGTTCTTTGAGGGCCAGGAACTGTCTTTTACCTTTCTTTGTATCTCTAGCACTTAACACAGTTACCTGGCATATAGTGACACTTAATAAATGCTTATTAACTGACTGATTGATTAACTGTTATGGAGCCGTGAAATGAGTTAAGCATTCTGGAAAGCAATTAATTAAGAATTATGTGAAGAAAGATACCAAAATGTCAGTACTCTTTGCCGTAGATATTTCACTGCTAGGTATATTCCCTCTGAATCTGTGTGTGTCTGTCTATTGTCTCTCTGTATTCAATTTTATTTTAGTTTTAGTTTTGAATTATCTGCTTCCCCTCCTTCCCAAGATTTATCATTTTCCTTTTCTGTTGTTTTGGCCAATCTGATAGGTGAGAGGTGGTACTCAGAGTCATTTTAATTAGCATTTCTCCAATCAATAGTGATTTAGAGCATTTTTTCATATGACTACAGCTAGCTTTGATTACTGCATCTGAAAACAGCCTGTTCTTCTTACCAGCCTCCCCCAATATGCCCTCCATTTTGTTTGCCCCTTCCCCTTTCTCATATCTCCTTCCCTTCCTGCTTTTCTGTAGTGTAAGATAGATTTCTATTCCCAACTGAGGGTGTATATTATTCCCTCTTTGAGCCAATTCCTATGAGAGTAAGGTTCAGACATCATCCACCCTCCTCCCATCTTCCTCTCCACTGTACAAGGTCTTTCCATGTCTTTTATGTGAGACAATTTACCCTATTCTCCCTTTCTCTTTCCCCTTCTCCCAGTGTATCCCTCCTTTTTCCTTTTCTTTTTTCTCATGCATTTTCTAGATTATTATGAAGGTATGTTTCCTCTCTTTGCCATCTTGACTCTGCCCCCTAGGTATATTCTCTAAGGAAATCACTGACAAAAAGAAAGGCCCCATATGCACCAAAAAATGTATAGTAGCACTTCCTGTAGTAGCAAAGAACTAGAACCAAAGTAGAGCAAACTCATTGACTGGGGAATGACTAAACAAGTTGTGCTGAGTGAATATAATATTATTGCTCTGCAAGAAACAATATGATGGATACAGAGAAGCACGGTAAGGCTCATATGAATTGTTGCAAAGTGAAGTAAACAGAACAAGGAAAACAATATACACAGCGACTACAACAATGCAAATAGAAAGAAAAACAAAACAATCAGAGCCAGATGCTACAAAATTATAATGACCAAATTTGGCTCCAAAGAAGAGCTATGAGGAGACACCTACCACACTTTCTTTGTAGACTTGAGTGACTAAATGTATGGAATACTATATATAATGTCATACTTTAGTATTATGTTGGTTAGCTCTGCTGAACTCTTTTTCTTCCTTCTTTGTAAGTTCTTTGTTATAAAGCATGGTTGTCTAGGAGGGAGGTGACATAAAAACAAAAGATATCAATAAAAACATACTTTAACTTTTGTAAGTCACTTATAATTAACATTTAACTTATATATGCAAATAAGTGTTATTGAAGTGTTTGACTTTAGTTCCTTAAGTAAGGGTTATATATTTGGGTAATCATTTAATTGATAAAAGATAATTT
This sequence comes from Vombatus ursinus, assembly GCF_900497805.2. Classification (NCBI taxonomy): domain Eukaryota; kingdom Metazoa; phylum Chordata; class Mammalia; order Diprotodontia; family Vombatidae; genus Vombatus; species Vombatus ursinus. The sequence continues at coordinate 10,761,812 of NW_020954579.1, forward strand.
TTTTTGAGACAGCACCTTCTAATGATACATATTTTAATGGAGTTCATATATATACACATATGTATACACATGTGTATGGAATTTTTTTGCCAGCAACTATATATGTAATATATATATAAATATGTATAGATATATGTGTATCTCTATCTATAGATTACATATATATGTCTTTGAAAGCACTCAATTATTTGGTCTCTTATGTGCATTTCTTATAATAGGAACTATAAAAGAGTATTTGATAGGAACTCTTATGTTAATTTTGGATCAAGCACATGCTATGACTTTTCTAAATGGCAGCTTTCATTTCTCTGAACAATAATATAATTTGTGTCTATGAGATATGAGCGTGCACGTTCTGCTTATGGAATCTGATGCTATAAAATTTCAAATGATATTGGAGTGATTAAGGAGATAACAAACCAAGAAACTAGAAGTAAATAATTATCAAATTTGTTTCTGGTTAGGTTTTCATTTGGAATTGCTATACCCAAATGAAAGGGATATTCAACGTAGAATTCATCAATTAATTAACAATTTCCCACTTTAGCTTGTGCATTGTATACTTGGCTTTATAGGGTCTCCAATGGATTCTCCTATGGTTTTTTCCCCTTTTTTTTATAGATGATGGAATAGTAGACTTACGTCAGTTTATTCATTTGCTTATTAATGACAAGATAGAAGAGATTCCACGTAAGTATGAATTTCAAAACTAGTATCATTGAGGTCAGGTTTGGGAGAGCAGTTCAGGTGTGAAAGAATTCACTTAGATGAAGTTCTCTTAGCCATTCATTGGGAGTTTCATTTAACATGTAAGCAACACGGGCCTCCTTAGCAAGAAAGCTAAGTGATATTTGGGGGAGTTGTGCTTATATAATGTTCAGGATGATGATGTGTTTTTAGGGTTTTATAGTGGTTAAAGATAAAGACAGGATAAAGAAGACAGGGAAATTTTATGAAACAGGATGAGGGAGATGGTTGCTTACAAGATAAGGAGGAATTTATGACACAGAATGATGGAAAAATGACTTTAGGACACTCTCAAGTTACAGGATGGGCTACAGAATAAGCCCCAATCCCACCCTCTCAGGAGGATCTTCACAAAGTACTGGAAAAGCAACCCTTAATATTCTTTTTAACCCTTAGGGCACCATATGCTATATCCACATCAGTATTAGAGAGCTAAAGTTGGAGATAATCTTTAAAATTGTCCAAAATGGCCCAAAATCACACAGGGAGTACATGGCAGGTCATTTAACTCCACAATGTCTCTCACATTGATTGAAGCCTTCCCATACCTGTTGTGTATAAGGGTCACTTGACCCTCTAAATGCCAGCATTCTCTGGTGGAAGCATGCTCACAAAAAGAGGGAAGACCTATGAAAATGTTGTTAAGGATGTAGCCATCATTGACTTGGTGACAGAGCATCATCACTGCCTTTTGGTGTATGTTGTACATTAAGACCTCCAGCTTCTTAATGTGTAGTATAATATGCAAAATTTTCCCCAGGGACAGCCACAACAGAATGTAGCTCAAACACAGATATACTCAGAGAACCTGTGGCCCCAGGATCATCCACAAGACATCTATCTCTCCCCTTTGGCAACTTCCTTCTAGAGGTTTTTACTCACTGAGGGAAATGGGAGAATCACCCCAATTGTATGGTTTAGTTTGGATTTACATTGATTTTTAAAGAAAGGAGCTTCTAGGAATCTTCTGTTCTTTATTTATGCCTATCCTTTTATTTTCAAGGAAGAAATATTTTAACTATGGTAATTTAATGATACTTCACCTGATTGTTATCTTGGCAAAAGTTGCACAGAGTTTTTGCGATTGAAAGCTAAAGCATATGCAGAAATCAAATCTCAGAGTACTCTAGAATGATGTCCGCAACCCACGAAAATTGTTCTAGAAAATGAGTGTATGCCTGAAATTGCTTCTATAGATTTATTCAACCTTACCAACGCCATAGCTTTATCCTCTTATTTACACATGTATATAGGAATAGAAGATATATGCGAAAAGATTTCCAATATTACTGAAGGAAAAGTCCACACTGTTGAAGTTCCATCTATCCTGAAGGTTTTGGGGTTCAACATATCTGATGAAGATATTCAAGAAGCTATGAAAGGTCTTAACCCTGATGGTGAGTACTTAACTCCCTCTTAGGCTATTTACTTAGAATACATAAGGATACGTGTTCTTTCTAGTGGCAAAGTTAAAATCTCATCCTTCTGATAAGGACAAAAAGAGAGGGATGGGCTGACTATAGAAGTGGGCTTAAATTGGTCCCTGTTTCTTTTTCCTGAAGGGGAGTGAGAGGAAATATCTTGGGGAAGCTCAGAGGGCTGTAGTGATTGAGAGTTCAATCAATGGCCCAGAAGTTTTTCCCATGTTGTAATATAAAGAATTAGTGTAAATCTCGTATATTAATATGCTTTTTTTCTGTGTTCCATTGGTTCTTGGAGGGCTCCATCTTTGATTTTTTTAAATCATCTTCCCAATGATTCCCTTCTATGGTTTTCTATATTGGTGTGCAATTGTGTGATGTTTTATTACTAAATGACTTCCCCACAGAGCTCCTAATGACATGAAATTTGCCATTAGTTGACTAACTTGAGGTTGTTTCATTTCTTGTATCACTTTATGGGTACTGAACACCCCAAAATGTACTCTTAAGTCCAGGGAAGCACAGAGATATACTTTTGAATTGTGTTAATGAGATTATTCCCAGCCTTCCAGGTGCCATTATAATTTCTAAAGCCTTCCTGCTTGTCTAATTCTGCCATAAAATTAGTATTATAACATTTTGACAGACTATATCCCAATAAATAACACATAGACAATTCTCATGGAAAACAGGTAGTCCCTTTATTGAACACAGACATCTGAAATATGTATGTATGTTAATATATCTGTATATGATAAAATATATTTTATAACACATTTTATTCTATAAAATTTATAAATTCATAAAAATATAAATGTTATAATTAAATACATGTATGTATATTTTGCATTGCCTGGCCCAGTGAATGGAAAATAGACTCCTCATCTGACCCAACACTCCTAGCCACATACAGGCATTAGAATTACAGGGAATACTGATGTTTTTGAGAACCATCTGAACAGTGAGTCATTTGCTAAGAAATAGATGATATCATTGTCCATGATTTCTGTACAGTTGTGGAAGAGTCTTGCTCTCTGGAACATGGCTAGTTTCTTCCTTCTATTTTTAGACAGAATAATGGGCTTGGTTATTCAATGATCATAGGTAATTTCATGCCAGGACAGAACTTTCTTTATTAGCCCGTATCTGCTATTCTAGGTTTGAAAAAGAGGGCTGGGGATTGGAAAGAGAATTGGAAATGTCAGAAGACCTGGTTTCAAGCCCTAGTCCTACCATTTACTAGCCTTGGGACTGTGGGCAAGTCAATTTTCACCTTTTTGGGGGCCTTAGTTTTCTTTATAAAATTGATGACTGGCTTCTACACCCTCCAGACCCCTGGAAACTGTCATCTCACCTACTAATTCATCCTAAAGACCCCTGGTCCTTGCCATCTGACTTGCTGCTGCATCGCTAGGACTTTTAGGACTTTCCATGTGCCCTACAGCTGAATTCTCTTTGATGTGTTGTCTCTTCAATTAGAGAGTGAATTTCTTGATTGAGAAAGAGGAATGTTTCCTTTTTTTAGTTCTGTCCCCAAGAACTTAGCTTGATACTTAGGGCATAGAAAGCATTTAATAAATCCTTCTTCATTCTTCATTCAATTGGATCAATCCACCAAAATGATTTACATGCATGGAAAAGTATGTTCTAATACAAAAATACTCAAGGCCCAGCCGATAAAAACGTGTAAAGAGAATATAGACATGGATTGTATGCCTCTCTCCAGTCTTAAGTTATCCATTCCAACCTATAAGGGTGCAACTATATGGTCCTGAAAATTGATAGGCAGTACCTTCCCCAAGTGGGATTATATCCATCATGTACATTGTTCTTTAGGTTCTACTTTCTTCATTCTGAATCATTTTGTACAGATTTTAACATTTTCCTCCAAATTCTTCGTATGTGTCATTCCTTCAATGCTACCTTGTTTTGCACGGAAAGTGTGATTGAATTAGTTTGCCCTAAGTTACCTTTTCCAGAGTCCTTTACTTGTTACTGCCAGACTTTCTAGTCACTATTGGCAGCTGTTAGGTGAATCAGGGTGATAAGTATTCTACTTCTGAGTCTTGGCCAGGATATCAATCTGGGATGACAGAGAGAGTTAAATTAAAAAAGGCCCTGAGAAAAGAAGAACAGACTAGAAAGGCTTACCAAATCCAGATTATGAAGAGATTGTGGGTGAAGTATCAGGAAGGAACACAAGTACTCAGTGGTCAAATCAGGCAGATTATTATCTGCATGTCTATTATCACAGACATGTAAGCGTGTATGTAGCTCCCTGGCCCTTCAGTCCCACAGGCAAGCACAGGAGGTGAGATGTAATACCCACTAGAGAGCCCAGACCAAGTGGGAGGGGAACTTTAGAGGCAGTAATCAATGAATGGCTGGACTGTAACCTTCCTCTCTACACACACATTCAACCACAAGGGCATTGTGATTAGGAAAGTTTGCTGAACTGATTATGATCAGGAGAGCCTCACATACCTTGCACATCTGGCTTAGATGAAGTTGTCTTTACCAGTTATTGGGTACATAGGAATTTTCCAGTACGTTGGTAGATCAGTGGTCAAACATGGAGTCACTTTTGTCAGCTAGCTTATCAAGGGGCCAATTCTAACACAGCCAGGGGGTTTCAGTAGGAGATCTGTCTGTTACAATGCAGGTGATCAAATACATGTGAGAAATGCTAAGCAAGAAACAGATAGGAACGTAACTGATTTGTGAAGGTGTAGCAAACATACCAATTCAAGATGATTTATGCAGAACTGGTTGCTAGACTGGTACTTTGGACACTTAATAAATACTGTAATCATTTGGTTTTTCAAGACTACTCCACTTGTGCGGTGGTAATTCATCAAAGATATTACTGACACATGGTGTCATCCCTCCTCCTGCAAAGTTTTCCTGGCCTTTGGCAACTAGGTTTGCTTGGATGGAAGATACTAATTAGTTCCAAAGAAGCAGAGTTTCAAATGGGCTTCCAAGTGTTTTTTTCAGGCCCATGTCTTTTGCAATCTACCAAGTAGGATCAGGCTGATCAAGGAAGAGATAGATGGAACTCAGGGCTTTTGCATGCCTTAATCAACAATAAAAACTAGCTAAATTTTAATAAAGACAGGAAATTCCAACCAGAAGGCATGGGGCTAATAATTTAGACAATCAGTAAGGGCTCCATTTGCTTATGTTCTCTTTATTAGTTACCATTTTAATTGCATTGAGATCTATAAAGAATCTGTTTAATATTTCTGCTTATTTAAATTTCTTTATAATTTCTCTGTACCCTAGTACAGAGAAATAGAAAAGGGCCATGTAATATAAGAAATATGTAAACTCTTTAATATTCAAATTCAGAAAAGCCATAAATACTTTAGCTCTAAATTTTCCAACAGTTTGTTCAGTTTTATATTTCCCCTTTTATTTATGTTTTTTATTAGATTTGTCCAGCTCTGAGAGAGGAATATTAAAATTTCCAACTATTATTGTGTAACTCTCTATGTCTTTTTGCAATTATGAACTAGGTGCTCCATTATTTGGTATCTCTATGTTTAATTTGGGTATCAGCTCATTGTCTATGGTTCCTTTAAGTATCATGTGATTTCCTTAATCTCTGCTGATATTGTGATTTTTTTTCTCTGTTTTGTCTGATACCATGAGTGCAACTCTTCTTTTTGATTTAGCTGAGGCATAATAAATTATAATTCTGTGTAAGTCTTTTCTTTTTAAATATTGTCCTTAAAAATGGCAAGGCATGTAGGACTTGTTTTTGTATCTGTTCTGCCATTCTCTTCTTCATATTGGATTATTCTTCATTATTTCCCTTCCTTTCCAGTCTATTCTGAAATTTTATTCTCTAATCTGTGAGCTATATAGCTGTATTTATTCCTTCTTTAATCTCTTTGTGGTTGCCATGGAATGACTTCTTAAGTACTGGACTTAAACTCCTTTTTCTAACCAGTTTCCATGTAATTGCGTTTATCAGTCTTGTGCCACCCTCTGCAGTGCTGCATTTTAAAGAATATCAGTTCATGAAGGAAGTAATGTTGGATAGGAGCAGTCCTGCATAATGGAAATGACGATGTTCTAATATTGCATTCTAAATCTACTCCCTCCTATTAGTCATTTTTCTTCTCATTAACCAGGAGTCTCATCTCTGGGTACATGCTCCACTCCACCTTTTTAGCTACCTGCTGCTACCTCTAAGAGTTCATACATCCCTTCTGGGTTAGGATATTATCCATGGACTCACAGTGCTCTCAAGCAAGGTGACTTTCAAGTGCACCAACTCCCTCCCATCATGAGGACCCCTTATCCCATCATAAGCACATACTTCTTCCTCCATGAGAATGCTCTTCAGTAGGACCTGCTCTCTCCCTTTGCATTGAGACACCCTCTCCCTATTTCAATCCCCCAAATTTAATCCTTTACTTTTGCAATCTTCCCCATTCTCCTATTCTTCCTCTTTTTTGAACATGTTAAGGGCGCATCACTTATTTCCTTATGCCTTCCACCTCCCATTTCCCCAGTTAGGTACCTTCCCACACTGCAGTTCTATTCCACAAGATATACTCATTCACCTACAGAAGGAGCTGTGAGATTTATCTTTATTCTCATATTGTTGGTTGCATGGCCTAGGAGTCACTGAAATATTTATAGCAATTCACACATTGTGCTTTTTGGGGTCTTGATATCTCTGTTCTTATTTTTCTACCCTATAAGGAAGAGTGTGTGTGTGTGCATGTCTGTCTGTCTTTGTCTTTCTGTGTCTCTGTCTGTCTCTCCCCTCCTCCCTCCTCTTGCCTATTCTTTCCTCTTCTCCTCCCACTCTATCCCTTCCCTCTTTCATCTCTCAACAGAGGGGATTTTATTTCATTACTTTTTCTTTGTTATTTGTACTTATTTACATTTCTTGTATTTCTTTGTTTAGAGATGTTTGCTAATTGAAGAATCTACTCTTGTCTGTTGATTTTTTGATAGGCAGGAATTCCTCAAATTCCTCTTCTTTATTGAATACCCATATTTTTTGTTGGGGTTTGGGCTCATTCTAGGTTCCAGCTTGGTCTCCTTTGCCTTTCAGAATATACTATTCCAATACCCTTTGATCCAGCAATACTACTACTAGATCTGTTTCCCAAAGAGATCATAAAAAAGGGAAAAGGACCCACATATACAAAAATATTTATAGCAGCTCTTTTTGTGGTGGCAAAGAATTGGAAATTGAGGGGATGCCATCAATTGGGGAATGGCCGAACAAGTTGTGGTGTATGAATGTAATGGAATACTACTGTTCCATAAGGAATAGTGAGCAGGTAGACTTCAGAAAAACCTGGAAAGACCTGCGCGAACTGATGCTGAGTGAAGCAAGCGGAAACAGGAGAACATTGTACACAGTGACAGCAACATTGTACAATGACCGACTGTTGGACTTAGCTCTTCTCAGCAATGCAAAGATCTAAGACAATTCCAAAAGACTCATGACGGAAAATGCTATCCACATTCAGAGAAAGAACTATGGAGTCTGAATACAGATTGAAGCATACTATTTTCTCTTTTTTGTTGTTTGTTTTTCTTTCTCACGGTATTTCCCTTTTGTTCTGATTTTTCTTTTACAACATAACCTAATGTGGAAATATGTTTAATATGATCATACATGTATAGCCTATATCAGATTGCATGCTGTCCTGGGAAGAGGGGATTGGGGTGGGGGAGGGGGTTAGAACTCAAAATCTTATAAAAGTGAATGTTGAAAACTAAAAATAAATATTTTTTAAAAGAATATACTATCCCATTCCTTTCTGTAATTTCTTGCAGGTTCAGAATAATCTTGTGTTGTTTGAATTTGCTTTCTTTTATATTTGAAGATCTTTCTCCTGGATGCAAATATAATTTGTTGCTTGTCAGTGACATACTAAATTTAATTACTATGTGTCTTGGAGTTTGAATTGAAGTTGTAAATTTTTTCTGGAGGAAATTTGGGGATTCTCTTGATCAGTGATTTTTTCCCTGCATTCTGAAAGATCTGAGTAGTTTCTTGTATTATTTCCTGTATTATGATATTCAAGGTTTTGAATTTATTGTGTTCTTTGGTAGATCTATAGTACTTAAGTTGTCTCTGTGCATCTTGTCATTGAGGTCCATCACTGTGGCTTGTATAGCATTCACATGTTTAAATGTCCTTGCATTTTTCTCCTCATCTGCCAAATCTATTCATCTCTTTTTCAAAAATTTAGAGAAACTCTCCTGTGAATTCATATTTTTTCTACTCTACTAACTGATTTTTTCAATTCTACATTGAGAATCCCAACTTCTAACCTATCATTATTCCTCAGTTCTTTTTCAGATTTTATTTCTTTCTTGAACTTTTTTAGAATGTGTTATTGTTGTTCTGTGCTCTCTGGGAATCCACTGGATTTTGCAGTTTATTAGGCATTAATTTACTTTTCTTTGCCTTTTAATATGTGTTAAGAGAGTTTTGTAATATCCTTGAGAATTTAGTACTCATTCTTATTTGTGGTTTTAGGGTGTACTTTGATCTTAAAATGCTTATGTTCTGGGCTTGTTTTGAGGGTGGGGGTTCCTCTTTAAATCTTTGGTGTTTCTTTCTTTTTGAAACGTTATCTTATCAATCACATTTTGAAAAAAAAATTGGTATACCCCCAAGGCTGGGCTAAAAAGTTACTTCAGGTTCCAAGTATTGAGGGATTTAGGGTTTGCCAGCTTGGGTCCCTGCCCTGAGTACCCTCTAGATGGATAGAACTAGCCTCAGCTAGATTTTTTTCGCTCCTTTTTCCTTCAGATCTGCCTGTTGTGGCCATGCTATCTGCCTCCATTCTCACCCCAGTTTCTTCCTTGACTCTTCTCCTTTCCTTCTCTGGCTGGGATGAATCAGACTCTGCTGCCTTATGAATAGAGAATGTTTTTGTCTCTTTAACCTTGTGGAGTCCCCAACCTGAGACCAGGCTGGCAGAGTCTCTGTATAAGGGTAGGACTCTTCATGACCTTGGGGCACAAGTCCACAAATCTGCTTTCTGTCCTTGCCAGAATCATAGAAGCTGGTGGAAGATGGTTGGTGGGTGAATACTTTAATGATTAAAATTCTCCATTGTTAATTCATCAAGATTTTACTTTATTTGAAAGAGTATCTCATTTGTCCTGTAGATTTAGCTGCAATTGCTTTACATATGGTTCATAATTGCATTTTTGAATGGTTGATACGTTTAAGAAATCCAAAAAAAGTCACTAGTTAGCCATATTGCTGGTTGCATGAATCAGGAGTTACTGAATTATGTTTAGCAATTCATACAATTGTGCTTTTCAAACTGTGACCTTCATCATTATTTCTTCCTATCCTTCAGGATACTTTCTTGAAAGAGGGGAATAATAGTTAGTCCTGGACAGATCATATATGGAGTTTTGGGTCCAATTATGGGGGCAGCCACATTCTTCCTTCAGAACAAGAGCATGCATCCTTCCATTGATTGGAGAACATTGTCCTCACACTTTGTGATCCTCTATCAACCTGTTCTACACAGTGTGACTCCAGTGTACTCTATAGGTGGTGGTGTCATTACTGTCAATGATTAAAGACAAGGGTTCAGAATTAAAAGGCAGATGAAAAATGAACAGTTGAATTAGAAGGATGTTGTGGATTTCTGGATCATGGATTAAACATGAGGATGGGCTCCTGGCTAGGGAAAGAGAATAACTAAAAGGGCTAATAAAAATGTGTTTGCCTTAGGTTTTGCAAATCTGATTAAAAGTGCTTCAGTCTGAAATGGAAGAGGGAGGAGAAAATTTCTTATATCAACCAGATTATATAACATGGAGAGTAGTTGCAATGTAGGAAGAAGAGTAGCAGTAGGGATGCCCAAAAATATGCAGTAGACAAAATTCCAAGACAGTAGTCAGTGGTGAATCACATGATCTCTACCATCATATAAAATATGATAATCAACCAGTAAACATGCTTAAGCACCTACTTCATGCCAGGCTTGTGCAAAATGTTGGGGATGCACAGAAAGGCAAAAGATAGTCCCTGCTCTCAAGGAGTTTATGGTAGCAATGGTAATGGTAACAAAGGAGTAAAATTTTACCTTAAATAGGTATCATTGAGATGAGACCCATGATTAGAACATGCTAAACCTTATTCAAAAGGAGTAAAATAAGTAAAGGAAGCTCTGTAGTTTAAGAAGATAGACCAATGTGTTGATATTGGAGGATCTGAGAGGGGAAGCTGCATATGGAGAAAATATAGATGAAAACCAACAGAGTCAGAAACAGAAGCAATATTGTCATCAGATTATGATAACAGAACACCTAGACCAAAGGTTCATAATCTTTTGTGTATCATAGACCCCACTGGCAGGCTGGGAAAGCCTATGGACCCCTTCTTAGAATATGATTTTAAATGTAATACATAGGATTACAAAGTAAATGAATTACATTGAAATAGTTTTTTTTTTTAGTTTATGGACCTCAGGTTAAGAATCCCTGACCTATACAGAAAAAGGAAAAAGATGAGGAGTTTGGAACATAGATCACATGCTTCACATGGAGGCATGATAGAGTAGTTAGGAACTTCAAGTGTCTGGTCATCTCCTGGAACACTATACTCTTCTCTTCTATCCTTCCCCCATCTTTTCCCTCTTTCCCTTCTTTCTTCCTCCTCTCCTAAGTTCTCTGTCTCTTTCTGTCTCTTTGACTGTCCCTCTTTGTCTCTGTCTGTCTGTCTCTCTCTCTCTCCTCCCTTCCCTTCTCCTCTCTTCTCTCTTTTTCTCTCTTCTTCTTCCTAGTAAAGTATCTAATAATCCCTCCTCTTGCTTTAAAATAGTCATTTCATTCTTTAAAACATGAAAATACTGAAAGAGGTAACTTATTCTGGATGGGATTCTCATTGACAAAGAAGAATTAAATACTAAAATGGATGTGATGGGAACAGTATGGGGAAGTGACCACTTCACTTTAGAATTTATGATAGAGAAGGAGAGAAAAACAACCAGATACAGTCCAATGTGTACCCTAGATTTTTAGAGAACATATTTCAAAGTGGTCAGAGTAAGAATAGGTAGGAGCCCATGGACTAAGATTCTACAGGAAAGCCATAGCAAAAGTGAGGAGAAATTTTAAGGGAAATTGTGAAGATACAGAATAAAATTCTGTATGGGGAAGAAAAGAGAAAGTTATCTAAAAAGACTGATGTGGATATATATGAACTAAGTTACATTTAAAATATATATATATATATGTATTCCATCATGCATGTATATATTTGCATATATAATAGCATTATATTATATATTATATATTATCATATATAATAATAATATGGGCAGCAGGTGGTACAGTAGATAGAGTACTGGGCTTGAAATCAGGAAGACTCATCTTCATGAGTTCAAATCCCACCTCAGACATTTACTAGCTGTGTGACTCTGGGAAAGTCACTAGTTCAGTGACTGTTTGCCACAGTTTCCTCATCTATAAAATGAGCTGGAGAAGGAAATGGTAAACCAACCCAGTATCTTTGCCAAAAAAAAAACCAAAAAAACAAATGGGGTCACTAAGAGTCAAACACAACTGAAAACAACTCAACAACAACAACAAAAATAATAATATGATGTCAGGTGGAAGAAAGGACAAATGAAATAATGAGTTCAACTTACAACTGGGGTCTAGACCTTGTAAGAATAGTGCCAAAAGTGCTGAAGGTCAGAATAAGCTAAAGCTGACAATGGATGCTAAAGACGATAAAGTAACTTTTATAGTGGGACCCAGGTTAGTTATATTGAAGAGAAAAAGATGACCAAAGAAAGGACAGGACCACTGCACAGGGAGGACAGGACAATAATAACAGATGACAGAGTAGGCAGAGATAGGTTCAACTCTTATTTTATTTCAGTTTCCTGTGCCAGAGGAAATTATTTTGAGACCAAAAAGAACAAAACAAGAAATGGTTAATAGGAAGTTCATAATGGTTAATAGGGGGCTATGTGGCTCAGTGGATAGGACACTGGGCCTGGAATCAGAAAGATTCATCTTACTGAATTCAAATCTGGCCTCAGACACTTACTATAGCTTAACTGTATGACCCTGGGCAAGTCACTTAATCCTGTTTGTCTCAATTTTCTCATCTGTAAAATGAGCTGGAGAAGGAAATGGCAAACCGTTCCAGTATCTTTGCCAAGAAAACCTCAAATGGGGGTCACAAAGAGTCAGACATGGCTGAAAAACAATTGAACAATAATAATGGTAGAAAAAGCACTTCATAATTTACAAAGTGCTTTACATCTATGGCAAGTGATCTTAGGTGATGGAATCAAAAGCTTCATATAACAATGTTGCCAAAGAATTATCCACTCATATCTGACTCATTTTTTCCCTGCCTTCCGCTATTTGTAGAGACCAGCAGGGCTATTGCATGAATAATTAATTCACAAATTTCCACATGTAATAACATTATTTGGCCACCAGATGGTTGTCTGACTGACATGAGCAACCTATTCCCACTCCCCTCTAACTCACCCTCCCTCTAGAGCTTCAGGTAGCTGTGGTTATCCCCAGGTTCTATATGAATCTAGGGAAATGATCTGGAATATGCCTCCAGATTAAAAAAATAGGAAGTCCCTCTCATCTCCGCTCTTCAAACCTTTATTCCATATTTGGACTCTTCCCTACTAGTTCATGACTCCCCATCCGTAGGATCCAAAATTTTACTCTTCTCCTAAAGGCGCTGTGGTTTGTTGGAACAGTAGCAGTAGTGCATTGGGGCCAGCTCTACCCAACTCCTGAGAGCCAATTGTTAAATTTTTAGTGTGAGCATTGATTTATATTTTGGAAATCAGTAAACACTGCACATCAAGGGCTTGATTTAATTTTGTTGCTTGTCTAGAGTTAGGAAAGTGATGGAGCAAATGGTAATGATGCAGGTTACACTTAAAAGTATGTGGAATGTACTTTTTCCCCCCACAATGTCAGTAGTAAGACATTTACCAGTACACCACTGTAAAAAGGACACTTTAAATAAATGGAGACCTAGAAAGACAAAACAAAACTTTCAAAAGCTTTCAGAAAGCTGCAGTATTCATTGCCCATGGGTAGACTTCCTTTCACCACTATACTTTCTTCCTGCAAGTGGAGAAGGGGATAGAAAAGGAAAGAATTCCTTAGCAATGACTTGGAGGGAGCAGAGAAAGGGGGAAGCAAAGGGAAATGGGTCCATTTAATTTTTTCAAAACTTTTTAAAAAATTTATTTTATTTTCAATTCAAGGAACAAAAGTATCATTTCCATAATACACCATAATACAATAAAAAAAAGATGATTGCACATGAAACTGCAAATTTACCATGTACAACTTGCTATATTCCCTCCAAATATACAACAAAGTTATCTTGTAAATGTAATTTTTTCCTTTTTTTCCCTCACCCCCACCCTAGAAATGACTACCATTACACACAAATAGGCATATGTATATATATGCAAAATTATTTTATACATACTTGTATTTATCATACTATCTACTTATCAGTTCTTTTTCAATGTCTTTCTTCATATGGCCTTTATTATTAATTTGGGTATTTATAATAGTCAAAATGATTTAGTTGCTCAAAGTTGCTCTTAAAACAATGTTGCTGTTACTGTATACAATGTTCTCTTGGTTCTGCTGACTTCCCTCTTCTTCATTTTGTGCAAGTCTTTCCATGCCTTTCTAAGATCATTGAGCTCATCATTTCTTACAGCACAATAGTATTCCATCACAACCATAGACTGCAACTTATTCAGCTATTTCCCAATTGATGGGAATCCCTTCAATTTCCAGTTCTTTGCCACCACAAAGAGAGCTGCTATAAACATCCTGTTCACATTCAAAGTTATAATTGCTATTTGTGAATTTCCCTCCATGTTATTTTTATTCAGCCTCTCTTTTTACCTTATCCCTGTTACCTTATCTTCTCCCCCTACCCTCTCACTCCCACTTAACTCACCCCTCTGAGAGTCCCTCCGTCCCTTCCTCACTCCCCCATCCCAATCCACGTACCCTTCCAAAAGTCCCATAAAAATTCTATTGAATCTTACTGCAGCAGTTGGTCATGACAAGCTCATCTCATCAGTCTGGTAGCCTCTTAGGTCTATTCTGTATCTGCCATACTCGTTCCCCTCTGGTCTGGGTTCACACTCTCAAGGTCTCATCCTAGGGTCCCAGAGTGCTTTAGGAGAGGTCTCAGTTCTCTCTTAACACCACCACACCTTTGTGTGACAATATTAGCATTGAGTACCCTCCATGTTCCAGCATCTAAGAAAAAACCCCAAAATGTAATTCAGATAGGCATCTTTTTGTTCTGCCTTAAGCCCCAAAACTAGCAGGAGCAAGCTTCTTAAAGGACAAAAAACACACACCCGTACACAAAACACAACAATAACAACAACAAAGCCAGAAACTTAGTGATTCTAGGGAATGTCTACCCACGCATATTTCCTAGGTTCACTAAGCCCTGCTAATCTATTATCCCAGTCACTTCCAAGAAGGCTTGGGAAAGCCTCCTTCTAGCCCTGATATCTGGTTTGGCCCTCCCAACAGCTCCGTGAAGTCCTTCCTTTTATTGCTGCCCAGTTCCTGCTTAAAGGTGGATTATATATTCTAACCATACTACATGCCAGTTTTGTTTTGAAGTATAGCAGCCATAGTGGAAAGAGATCAGGGAATTCCTTAGCCATTATACATAGAAAGCCATCTGTCAATCATTTAACTGTGTTTCAAGTCCCCCTTCTTGAGACTTCCTCTGTGGTTTAGGCTGCCCATCACTGGCAACACGAGAAACAGTGGGAATGCAAGATTTCCTAGGTCAGTCACTTCCACATCAGCAAACATACATTGCCAAATACTGAGAATAAGGTAGTGGTACCTCTCTGAATATTATATATTATGGAAAATCTGGAGGAACAGAGAGAAGATAGGATGATTTCATTTGCTTAGTCTCTTTCCACCATACTAGCATGGTTCTATACATACTACTTAACTAAGAGTGCTTAGTCACTACATAAGGAATATGAGGATTAGTTAAGTAGCAAAGCAACTAGGATTCTCTCTTCTGGTCCCTTAAAATTTCCATTGAGGGTCTAGAAATTATCTGCTTTGCCAAAGGTTATAGGGGAAGAGAATGTCCTCTGAACTGAGAGTTGAGCTTTAGTAAAAGGATAGAAACAGCTAGGTGGTACAGTAAATAGAATGCTGGACCTAGGCGTCATCTATAAAATGGGGATAAATAATACTGGCACCTATCTCCCAGCATTGTGAGGATTACAAGATAACATTTGTAAAGTTCTTTGCAAACATTAAAGTGTTATATAAATGCTAGCTATTATTATTATATGTGTGTATGTATGCACATATTTATGCATATATATACTTCTTTTCCTACAACATAATAATAGTAATAATAATGTTGCTGTTGTTTAGTCACTTCAGTTGTATCTGACTTTTTGTGACCTCATGTGGAGTTTCCTTGGCAAAGATACTGGAGTGGTTTGCCATTTCCTTCTCCAGCTCATATATTATTACATGAAGAAACTGAGGCAAATAGGGTTAAGTAACTTGCCCAGGATCATACAGCTAGTAAGTGTCTGAGGCTGGATTTGAACTCAAGTCTTCCTGATTCCAAGTTCAGCACTCTATCTACTATGCCACCTGGCTGACTCAATCCATTCCACCCAAAAAGCTAGTATTGTCTTAGGAGACATTAAGAAAAATACCATCTTTGTTTTCCCAGTGCTTAGTACAGTACCTGAAATGTAGTGGGTGTTAAATAAATTGACTGACTGATAGAAGGAATATGAAAAACCTGGTATATTAAGTCCAGTCCTGGGAATCCTATTTTAGAAGGGACTTTGGCAAGCTGGAATGAATCCAGAGGAAGGTAAACAGAATAGAATAGTAAATGGGCTTGAAAAGTCCTTCTGTACAAAAATCAGTCAAAGGAAATATGTTTTACATAGATATAGAAAATTTAGTGGATAACTATATTAGCATATTTGAAAGATTATCCTATAATAAAGTGATTAAGACTTGTTTTATGGGGCAGCTAGGTGGCGCAATGGATAGAGCACTGGCCCTGAAGTCAGGACGACCTGAGTTCAAATGCGGCCTCGGACCAAACACTTGACATTTCCTAGCTGTGTGACCCTGGGCAAGTCACTTAACCCCAATTGCCAAAAAAAAAAAAAAAAGACTTGTTTTGCTTGTTTCAGGGAAATGGATATAGGATCAATAGATGAAAGTTACAGTGAGGTAAGTTTTGGCTCAACATAAGCAAAAGAGCTTCCTTACTATCAAAATCACTCCACAATGGAATGTGCCACTTTGGAAAGTATTGCCCATCACTCAAAGTGTTCATGTAAAAAGAGGTTGGATGACCATTTTTTCACAGTATTGTAGATAAAATACAACTATACCTTTGTTAACAGTGGTAACTGATAACCTCTGAGGTCCCCTATAACTCTCAAAGAGAATTGAATATAGTCTAATTTTGAAACAGAAAAAAGTATATAAAACAAGGGAATAGGAAGATTGACACCTAAATTAATTTGAGGAATAGTTGTTTAGAGATTCGTCTACCCAGAACAAAAAAAAAAAATAATTGTAAGTATTATATTTTACCTTGTACATTGGAGAATAGGCTTTTAAAAGACCATTTCTTACTACACTGGAATATCTGAATTTGGAGTTTTTTTTTAACTTTTGCAGAACAAGGATATCTTGATTTAAGGACATTGGTAAAGAGAATGTCTCTCGGTGCTGATCCTGAGGGAAACGAAGGTGAGTATGAATTTCTTTCTGTCTTCCTTCCTTTGTTCTTTCCTTTCTTTTTCTTGCTCTTTTTTTCTTTCCTTCCTTCTTTTTCTTTCTTCCTCTCTCCTTCCCTCCTTCCTTTTCTTTCTTTCTTTCCTTCCTTTTCTTTCTTCTGTTTCCCTCTTTCCTTCCTTCCTTCCTTTTTTCCCTTCTTTCTCCAGACCTATGAATCCCAGTGAGAAAACTCCTTCTTCCAATGTGGAACAATACCTACTCAGTAACTTCATAGTCTTAAATAATTGCCTGTAGTACCAAGAGGAACTTGACGAGGATAACAGTCAGAGGTTTTCCTGACTCTAAGACCAGTTCCCTCAGTGTCACTGGAATACGGAATACATAGGGATGGGAAGGAGTAAGGAATAAGAAGACTAGAAATCCAGGAAGGGATCAAATTATGAAAGGCTTTAAAATCCAAACAGAAGATTATATATTTTGCCCTGGAGGTAATAGGGAGCCATTGCAGTTTATTGATAAAGGAGTGACATGGTCAGAACTGTGCTTTAGGAATATCACTTTGGCAACTGAGTGCAGGGTGGATTGGAGTGAGCAAAGACTTGAAGCAAAGAGAACAGAAGCCCATTGCAGTAGTTTAGGCATGGAATGATGACGGCTTACACCAGGATGTTGGCAGTGTCAGAGCAGAGAAGGGGGTGTATGGGAGAGATGCTAGAGTAGAATCTATAGGCCTTGGCTACACACTGTATATGGAAGGTAAGATAGAATGAGAAGCTGAAGATGATGACACCAAGGATGAACCTGAGTGACTGAAGGATAGTGGTGCCTTCAACAGTTACAGAGAAATTAGGAATAGGGAAGGGCTTTAGGGGAAAGATAATTAGTTCTATTTTGGACATGTTGAGTTTAAGGGCTACAGGACTACAGTTAATGTCTCAGGACATCCAGTTTGAGAAAGCCGATAGACAGTTGCAGATAAGAACCTGGACGGCAACAGAGAGGTTAGGGCTGGATAAATAGTTATGAGAATCATCTGCATAGATATTTTCATTGAATCCATGGGAGCTGGTGAGATCACCAAATGAAACAGTATAGAGAGAGAAAGAAAAGAGTGCTCAAGAGAGAGCTTGGGGGATGCCCACATTTAGTAGATGTAACCTGAGTGAAGATCCAGCAAAGGAGACTGAGCAGGAGAGGTAGGAAGAAAACCAGAGAACCAGGAGAGTAGAGTGTCATGAAACCTCAGAGAGAAGAGAATATCAAGGGGAAGAAGGTGACTGATAGTGTCAAAGGCTACAGAGAGGTCAAGAAGGATGAAGATTGGGAAAAGTCCATTAGATTTACCAGTTAAGAGATCATTGGGAACTTTGGAGAGCACAGTTTCAGTTGAATGATGAGATCGGAAACCAGGCTATAGAGAATTAAGAAGAAGGTGAGAGAAAAGGAAGAGGAGGCACTGATTGTAGACAGCCTTCTCAAGAAGTATAGTCATAAGTACTACTATTAATAATGACTAAACATTTATATAGCACGTGCTTTGTGCCAGGCACTCTCCTAATCACTTTACAATTACTATCTCTTTTGATCCTCATAGCAACCCTGGGAAGTAGGTGCTATCATTATCTCCATTCTATAGATGAGGAAACAGAGGCAAACAGAGGTTAAATGACATTCCTGGAGTCCCACAGCTAGTAAGTGCTTGAGGTCACATTTGAACTCAGATCTTCCTGACTCCAAGCTCAGAAGCCTATCGACTGCACCCCCTAGCTACCCCCAGAAAGAAAGAGAGAAGAGATGTAGGACAATAGCCAACATGGATGGATGGATGGATGGATGGATGGATGGATGGATGGATGGATG